>NC_092039.1:88290257-88503754 GCF_003086295.3 Arachis hypogaea
AAGGAAATAGATCAGGATGTCTACAGATTATTACTATTTTCATTTGCTGTAAAAGATCAAGCTAGGAGGTGGTTAAATAACCAGCCTAAGAACAGCATAAAAACATGGAAACAACTGTCAGAAAAATTCCTGAATCACTATTTCCCTCCAAAACGAATGACACAGCTAAGGCTAAGCATCCAAGGCTTCAAACAAGGAGATAATGAATCCCTTTATGATGCCTGGGAGAGATACAGAGAGATGCTAAGAAAATGCCCTTCTGAAATGTTTTCAGAGTGGGTGCAATTAGACATCTTCTACTATGGGCTTACAGAAAAAGCTCAGATTTCTCTAGACCACTCAGCTGGTGGATCTATTCATATGAGAAAAACAATTGAAGAAGCTCAAGAGCTTATTGATACAGTTGCCAGAAATCAGCATCTGTACCTAAGCAGTGAATCTTCGATGAAAGAAGAAGCTAAAACAGTAACTGCTGAACTCAGTCCTGTAGATCAGGCTAATGAATTCAATCAGCAATTAGACTTTCTAACTCAGCAGCTAGCCGAATTCAAGGAAATACTACAGGAAACAAGAATGGCTAACAGGAATATGGAAGTACAGTTAAAGCAAACAGAAAAGCAACTGTCAAAACAAATAGCAGAAGAATGCCAAGTAGTTCAATTAAGAAGTGGGAAAACATTAAATACCTCACTTCAAAGCAGCAGGAAGCCAAGAAATGAACAGATGGCTACTCAAAATTCCTCTGAGGACAATCAGAGCCCAGAGAGGAATAAGGCTGGCGCTGAACGCCCAGACCATGCTCATTCCTAGCGTTCAACGCCAGAAACAAGCATGAATCCGGCGTTGAACGCCCAAAGGGAACATAGTTCTGGCGTTCAGACGCCAGTAACAAACAAGGAGGTGGTGTCTAACGCCACCCCAGCTTCCACCCCTGGCATTCAAATGCCAGTGGGGGATCAGTCACATACAAGTGCTGATAACAACCCTTCTAAAAAGGCTTCCCAACCTACTTCTGTAGGTAATAAACCTGCAGCAACTAAGGTTGAGGAATACAAAGCCAAAATGCCTTATCCTCAAAAGCTCCGCCAAGCGGAACAGGATAAGCAATTTGCCCGCTTTGCAAACTATCTAAGGACTCTTGAAATAAAGATTCCGTTTGCAGAAGCACTTGAGCAAATACCCTCTTATGCTAAGTTCATGAAAGAGATCTTAAGTCATAAGAAGGATTGGAGGGAGACTGAAAAAGTTTACCTCACTGAAGAATGCAGTGCAGTCATTCTGAAAAGCTTACCTGAGAAGCTTAAAGATCCTGGGAGCTTTATGATACCATGCACATTAGAGGGTACTTGTACCAAGCAAGCTTTATGTGATCTTGGGGCAAGTATCAACCTAATACCTGCATCTACTATCAGAAAGCTTGGTTTAACTGAAGAAATCAAACCAACCAGGATATGTCTTCAACTTGCTGATGGCTCCATTAAATACCCATCAGGCGTAATTGAGGACATGATTGTTAAGGTTAGGCCATTTGCCTTTCCTACTGACTTTGTGGTGCTGGAAATGGAGGAGCACAAGAGTGCAACTCTCATTCTAGGAAGACCTTTCCTAGCAACTGGCCGAACCCTCATTGACGTCTAAAAAGGGGAAGTAACCTTGAGAGTCAATGAAGAGGAGTTCAAGTTGAATGTTGTCAAAGCCATGCAATATCCAGACACCCCAAATGACTGCATGAGTGTTGATATTATTGACTCTCTGGTAAGAGAGGTCCATATGGCTGAGAGTCTCAAATCAGAGCTAGAGGACATCTTTAAAGATGATCAGCCTGATCTAGAGGAATCAGAGAGAATAGTAGAACCTCTGAAAATCCCTCAGGAAGAGGAAAGACCTCCTAAACCCGAGCTCAAACCATTACCACCTTCCCTAAAATATGCATTCCTGGGAGAAGGTAATACGTTTCCTGTGATCATAAGCTCTACCTTAGATCCACAGGAAGAGGAAGCACTAATTCAAGTGCTAGGGACACACAAGACAGCTCTTGGGTGGACAATCAGTGATCTTAAGGGCATTAGCCCAGCTAGATGCATGCACAAGATCTTACTGGAGAGTGACGCCAAACCAGTGGTTCAACCACAAAGGCGGCTGAATCCAGCCATGAAGGAGGTAGTGCAGAAAGAGGTCACTAAGTTACTAGAGGCTGGGATTATTTATCCTATTTCTGATAGCCCCTGGGTGAGCCCTGTCCAAGTCGTCCGTAAGAAAGGTGGCATGACAGTGGTTCATAATGAAAAAAATGAACTGGTTCCTACAAGAACAGTTACTGGGTGGCGTATGTGTATTGATTACAGAAGGCTCAATACAGCTACCAGAAAGGATCATTTTCCTTTACCATTCATAGACCAGATGCTAGAAAGACTGGCAGGTCATGAATACTACTGCTTTCTGGATGGATATTCAGGTTATAATCAAATTGCAGTAGATCCCCAAGATCAAGAGAAAATGGCATTCACATGTCCGTCTGGAGTATTTGCATACAGAAGGATGCCATTTGGCCTGTGCAATGCACCTGCAACCTTTTAGAGGTGCATGCTCTCAATTTTCTCTGATATGGTGGAAAAATTCCTGGAAGTCTTCATGGATGACTTTTCAGTATTTGGAGACTCATTCAGCTCCTGCCTTAACCATTTAGCACTTGTTCTGAAAAGATGCCAAGAGACTAACCTGGTTTTAAACTGGGAAAAATGTCACTTTATGGTGACTGAAGGAATTGTCCTTGGGCACAAAATCTCGAACAAGGGAATAGAGGTGGATCAAGCCAAGGTAGAGGTAATTGAAAAATTACCACCACCTGCCAATGTTAAGGCAATCAGAAGTTTTCTGGGGCATGCAGGATTCTATAGGAGGTTTATAAAGGATTTTTCAAAAATCGCCAAACCTCTGAGCAACCTGCTAGCCGCTGACACGCCATTTATCTTTGATAAAGAGTGTCTGCAGGCATTTGAGACTCTGAAAGCTAAATTGGTCACAGCACCAATCATTTCTGCACCAGACTGGACATTACCATTTGAATTAATGTGTGATGCCAGTGACCATGCCATTGGTGCAGTGTTGGGACAGAAGCATGACAAGCTTCTATACGTCATTTACTATTCCATCCATGTTCTAAATGACGCACAGAAGAACTACACAACCACAGAAAAAGAGTTACTTGCAGTGGTTTACGCCATTGACAAATTCAGATCTTATTTAGTAGGATCAAAAGTGATTGTGTAGACTGATCATGCTGCTCTTAAATATCTACTCACAAAGCAGGATTCAAAACCCAGACTTATAAGATGGGTGTTGCTTCTGCAAGAGTTTGATATAGAAATAAGAGACAGAAAAGGGACAGAAAACCAAGTAGCAGATCACCTGTCCTAAATAGAACCAGTAGAAGGGGCGTCCCTCCCTCTCACTGAGATCTCTGAAACTTTTCCGGATGAGCAACTCTTTGCCATCCAGGAAGTGCCATGGTTTGCAGATATTGCAAACTACAAGGCAGTGAGATTCATACCCAAAGAGTACAGTAGTCTGCAATCAAAGAAATTGATCACAGATGCAAAGTACTATCTTTGGGATGAACCATATCTCTTCAAGAGATGTGCAGACGGAGTAATCCGTAGATGTGTGCCTACGGAAGAAGCGCAGAAGATTCTATGGCACTGCCATGGATCACAGCATGGAGGACATTTTGGAAGTGAGCGAACAGCCACAAGAGTCCTCCAATGTGGCTTCTACTGGCCTACTCTCTATAAAGATTCCTGAGCGTTTGTACTTAATTGTGACAATTGCCAAAGATCTGGCAATCTGCCTCACAGTTATGCCATGCCTCAACAAGGGATCCTGGAGATTGAGTTGTTTGATGTATGGGGTATTGACTTTATGGGACCTTTCCCACCATCATACTCAAACACTTATATTCTGGTGGCAATGGATTATGTATCCAAATGGGTGGAGGCTATTGCAACACCCACTAATGACACTAAAACAGTGTTAAAATTCCTCCAGAAACACATCTTCAGCAGATTTGGTACCCCTAGAGTATTAATCAGTGATGGGGGTAGTCATTTCTGCAATAACAGCTTTACTCTGCTTTGGTTTGTTATGGAGTTAGCCACAGGGTAGCCACTCCATACCATCCACAGACTAATGGGCAAGCTGAAGTCTCAAATAGAGAACTCAAAAGAATCCTGGAACGGGCTGTAATTAACCGTAGAAGGGATTGGGCAAGGAGCTTGGATGATGCTCTGTGGGCATACAGAACAGCATTCAAGACCCCTATAGGGACCTCTCCATACCAGCTTGTGTATGGAAAGGCATGTCACTTGCCAGTGGAACTGGAACACAAGGCCTACTGGGCAACCAGATTCCTGAACCTTGATGCCAAGTTAGCTGGAGAAAAACGTTTACTCCAGCTAAATGAGCTAGAGGAATTTAGACTCAATGCTTTCGAGAATGCAAAAATATACAAAGAGAAAGCGAAAAGATGGCATGATAAGAAATTGTCATCCAGAGTCTTTGAGCCAGGGCAGAAAGTTCTGCTATTTAATTTTAGGCTCAAATTATTCCCTGGGAAATTAAAATCCCGGTGGAAAGGTCCATATGTAATTACAAGTGTATCACCATATGGATACGTAGAGCTTCAGGATAATGAATCTAACAAAAAGTTCATTGTTAATGGACAGAGAGTTAAACATTATCTTGAAGGCAATTTTGAGCAAGAATGCTCAAAACTGAGACTTGATTAAAAGCTCAGTAATAGTCCAGCTAATGACATTAAAGAAGCGCTTGGTGGGAGGCAACCCAGCCATTCACAAAATTTAATTTTATTTGTTTTTGCTAATTAATTAAGTTTTACAGGTATATGCCAGAGTATCTTCAAAAGGTAAAATAGCAATTGATTGAATTCACTGAGTTACAAGGAAATTTGGAAAGCACACTGGCATCAAAAAGCCAGTAAGAAACGTTTTGGGCGTTGAACGCCCAAAAGAAGCACCCACTGGGCGTTCAACGCTAGTAAGGGTAGCAATCTGAGCGTTAAACGCCAGAAAGGAGCATCTTCTGGGCGTTGAACGCCAGAAAGAAGCAGCTTCTGGGCGTTTAACGCCAGATTGATAGCATCCTGGGCGTTCAGAAAAACGCCCAGTGACAAAGGACTTCCTGGCGTTCAACGCCAGAAAGAAGCAACAGCTGGGCGTTGAACGCCCATGAGAAGCATCAATTGGGCGTTAAACGCCCAAAACATGCAGCGTTTGGGCGTTTAACGCTAGAATGGTGGGGAGGAGGTAAAATTCGTTTTTCTTCACAAATTTTCTAATTTTTATGTTTCAATTCATGATTTCTTACATAAACATGTTTCAAAATATCATCCTTCAATTCCAAAAATTTTAATCCTAATTTCTAAAAACCCTAATTTCTAAAATCCCTCTTTTTTTAAAAAAAAAATCAAATGTATCTTAATTCATAAACACAAATCTTTTTCCAATCCAAATATTTTTCAAATCTTTTTCAACTCATCATATCTTTTGGATTTCGAAATTGCCTCTCCCTCTATTCCACTCCTATCCTTTCTTTTGCTTGAGGACAAGCAAACCTCTAAGTTTGGTGTGATTTGCCATGATCACTGAGCTAAAACTCATTAAGATCATGGCACCTAAAGGAACAGGAAGAGCAAGGATGTGAACTGAAGGACCAAGCATCCCACAGACTAGAGGAACATCCACTTCCCAAATACAGGTTGTTAAGTTCTAATTCTAGCTTTAACTCTGTGATAGTATTATTATAGGATTTTACCTTAGAAGTTATATAGGAGTAGTAGTAATTAGCATATCTATTTTGATTTTATTTTCAATTAAGTTATAATTTATTTTTCTCATCATCATCAAACATGAATAAAATAGTATATTTTTAGAATAAAGAGGCAATAATTTTTTTTCGAGTTCTTAATAAGAAAAATTCTAATTATTTATATGTGGTGGCAATACTTTTTGTCTTCTGAATGAATGCTTGAACAGTGCATATTTTTGATCTTGTTGTTTATGAATGTTAAAATTGTTGGCTCTTGAAAGAATGATGAAAAAGAGAAATGTTATTGATGATCTGAAAAATCATGAATTTGATTCTTGAAGCAAGAAAAAGCAGTGAAAAAAAAAACTTTTGCAAGAAATCATTGGATCAAGAAAAGGAATAAAAGCCAACAGCCCTTAAAACCAAAAGGCAAGGGTGAAAAGGATCCAAGGCTTTGAGCATCAGTGGATAGGAGGGACCAAGGAAGTAATTCCAGGCCTAAGCGGCTAAATCAAGCTGTCCCTAACCATGTGCTTATGGCATGCAGGTCCAAGTGAAAAGCTTGAGACTGAGTGGTTAAAGTCGTGATCCAAAGCAAAAAGAGTGTGCTTAAGAGCTCTGGACACCTCTAACTGGGGACTCTAGCAAAGCTGAGTCACAATCTGAAAAGGTTCACCCAGTCATGTGTCTGTGGCATTTATGTATCCGGTGGTAATACTGGAAAACAAAGTGCTTAGGGCCACGGCCAAGACTCATAAAGTAACTGTGTTCAAGAATCAATATACTACACTAGGAGAATTAATAATACTATCTGAATTCTGAGTTTCTATGGATGCCAATCATTCTGAATTTCAAAGGATAAAGGGAGATGCCAAAACTGTTCAGAAACAAAAAGATACAAGCCCCGCTCATCTAATAAGAATCTGAGCTCCGCTTAAAAACTCTAAAATAATATTACTTCTTAATTTCTTTTAATCCTATTTTATTTATCTAGTTACTTGAGGACAAGCAACAGTTTAAGTTTGGTGTTGTGATGAGCGGATATTTTATACGCTTTTTGGGGGTGATTTCATGTAGATTTTAGTATGTTTTAATTAGTTTTTAGTAGAATATTATTAGTTTTTAGGCAAAAATCATATTTTTAGACTTTACTATGAGTTTGTGTGTTTTTCTGTGATTTCAGGTAATTTCTGGCTGAAATTGAGGGAGTTGAGCAAAAATCTGAGTTAGGCTGAAAAAGGACTGCTGATGCTGTTGGATCCTGACCTCCCTGCACTCGGAATGGATTTTTTGGAGCTATAGGAGTCCAGTTGGCGTACTCTCAACGGCGTTGGAAAGTAGACATCCAGGGCTTTCCAGCAATATATAATAGTCCATAATTTACGTGAAGATAGACGACGTAACTTGGCGTTGAACGCCACGTACATGCTGCTGTCTGGAGTTAAACGCCAGAAACACGTCATGATCCGGAGTTGAACGCCCAAAACACGTTATAACTTGGAGTTCAACTCCAAGAAAAGCCTCAGCTCGTGGATAGCTTTAGTCTCAGCCCCAGCACACACCAAGTGGGCCCCAGAAGTGGATTTCTGCACCAATTCTCTTAGTTTACTCATATTCTGTAAACCTAGGTTACTAGTTTACTATTTAAACAACTTTTAGAGACTTATCTTGTACCTCATGATATTTTCAGATCTGAATTACATATTCTTTGACGGCATGAGTCTCTAAACTCCATTGCTGGGGGTGAGGAGCTCTGTAGCGTCTCGATGAATTAATGCAATTGTTTCTATTTCTCCACTCAAACGTTTGTATGCTCGCATCTAAGATGTTTATTCGCGCTTAATTATGAAGGAGGTGATGATCCGTGACACTCATCACCTCCCTCAACTCATGAACGTGTGCCTGACAAACACCTCCGTTCTACATCAGACTGAATGAGCTTCTCTTAGATTCCTTAATCGGAATCTCCGCATTATAAGCTAGAATTGATGGCGGCCACTCTTGAGAATCCGGAAGGTCTAAACCTTGTCTGTGGTATTCCGAGTAGGATTCAAGGATTGAATGGCTGTGACGCGCTTCAAACTCGCGATTGCTGGGCGTGATGACAAACGCAAAAGGATCAATGGATCCTATTCCAACATGATCGAGAACCAACAGCTGATTAGCCGTGCTGTGACAGAGCATAGGAACATTTTCACTGAGAGGATGGGAGGTAGCCAGTGACAATGGTGACACCCTACATACAGCTTGCCGTAGACATGCTTTACAAACAATTGAGTTGAATATTACATTGCAGAAATTCAGAGGACAAAGCATCTCCAAAACTCCAACATATTTCTCATTACTGCACAACAAGTAACGATTTTATTCTCTTTTATTTTTCTAATCTAATAATTCCAACTGATAATTTTGATTAATATCCTGACTAAGATTAATAAAATAAACATAGCTTGCTTCAAACCAATAATCTCCGTGGGATCGACCCTTACTCACGTAAGGTATTACTTGGACGACCCAATGCACTTGCTGGTTAGTTGTACGGATTACAAATTCGTGCACCAAATTCTTTTGTAAGGATTTAAAGAGTTTTGGGAGTTTTGGTGTTATTTTTGAATAAGGATTAGGAAGTTTTATGAATGGTGCGATGAACTTGATATTTGGTTAGCTATTGAGAGAAACCTAGAGGAAGCTAAGAGTGAAATGGATGAATACGGCATTGGCTTGAATTCGGTTAAGTTTATAACAATTCGTAGGAGAGCGAAGGATGTAAGTAGGTATTAAATTTATGTTGAAGAATGGTAGAATTAATGGGGTTAGAGTAGTGGAAGGTGAGAAAACCTTTAATGATGGTTAAGCTTAAAATTTTAAAAGAATGTTCTTCTAACTGTTAGCCTGTTATGAGATGAACCAAGCTTTGATCGAACCCCGATAGTGAATGAGTTTTGAGAATAAGATACGTTGATAAGAGAAGAACTACTCTCATCTATTTACTGTAGTAGACCAAATTTTAAGGACAAAATTTCTAATTAGGTGGGTAGAATGTAAGATCCAAAGAAAAAATAAAAGGACTAATTGGAGGTTAAGAAACTAAAAATTATAATTTGGGGAAATGAAAATAATTAGAATATAAATTAAAACACTAATCTTAAAGGTTTTGACCCAAAGTTGTGACAACAGGCTAAACTTAATGAACTGAGCCCAAGTGGACCCAAGTTCACACTATATAAATTCCCATTTTCAGCACAAAACAACACATTTCCCCCCTTTGAATAGAGATACATGCTGAAATGGAAAAGTGAAGAAGAAGAGAGAAACCCTAACCCCCTTTTGATCATCAAAGCTCTATAGCTTTCTCTCTGGAGCTCCAATTGACGAGCTGTTTGTGGCCACGCAAAGCACTCGTCAAGCTCTTCGATTATAACTAAACAAATTGGTAAGAAAATTTGAATTTCATGCCCAGTTCTTCCTTCTCTCTATTTTTGCAAATTTGGTTTTGAGTATTGAAAGATTTTGGGATTTTGATGGTTTAGGGATTCTCTAGTATAAACTATTGGTGAGTTCTATCCCAATGTTTTAGTGGTTAAGGTAAGAAATCACTAAATCCTTGTGATTTATCAAATTTTATGAACCTTAGGTTGATATATGTGTGAAATTGGTTACATTAGAGTTGTTTGGTGATTTTGATACACATTAGGAGCTTGATTTTGGCTTGCGGAGCCTTTGGGTGAACCTCGGTGGCTTGCTTGGAGCTTGGGTGTCATTGAGAAGAAAATGCAAGTGTTGGGTGTGAACTACTGTCATCAAGGTATGATTTAAGTTTTATTTAAATACAATGTAATGTGACATGAAATTCTAGGCTAGGTGCCCCTAGGAATATGATTGAATTGTGTGATTGGATGGAAATTAAATGTGATAATTGATTAATTGAGATATGACTATTTGTATGAGAATGTGGTATGAATTAATGATTGAAATTATGAATTGATGAATTGTTGAATTATTAAGTTGATCGGATAAATGAATATTGGGCCAGAGGCTATGAATTCGTGCTAGAGACCGTGAAAGGTAAGTTTGGTAAGTGGTGAATGTATTGATTGTTGATGCATGAGCTTGAAATGGTAATGATGGAATTAAGTATGTGGAATTTGGTAATGATTTGTTAGAATAGCAAAATTAAAAATTTGAGATGAGAAGTTGATGATTTAGAGTTATAATATGTGTATTGAGTAGGTTTGAACTTGGTTGACTATAAATGATTGAATTTGATGGTTTGGGGATCATTTTGTTGAGTATAATTTGAGGTGGCTTGTGAAACTTTGGAAAGATTGGTAAGTTCTATTTTTAGGCAAAAATTAATTTTTGACCAATTTTGGCCGATCATAAGAATAATCTTTCCAATGGTTTAAGAATGGTTGAAAAATTAATTTTGTACGAAAAGTTATAAAAGTTTAAAAATTGGGTTGAAAACTGAATTCTGCAACATATTAGCTTTTAAAAACCTGATATGCATGTGGATGTGAAAACACTCATGCGTACGCGAGCATTTGGCTAGGCTAAGTGCTCTCGTGTACGCAAACATGGCTCGCGAATGTGACTATGTCTTTTTAACACCATGTGTATAGGAGCTTTGCAAATTTACATCCTTGCGTACGCGAAAATGTGCATGCATATGTGACGAGAGCTTGTTCTATATGGGCCAAGGAAATTAAAGGATGAAATGATTACCCACTTATCTTGTAACATGGATGGTGAGTTAGCAAGGGAGATATCCAATGGATATGCTATGGTTGTCCCCTCTCCCTTTGACTCTTCGTTTACAACCTCTACCTCTTGGCAAGCTTCTACAAATTTGATTCCTTGATTGCCAACTTCTTTCAAATCATCTTCGTTGCTCAAAAGATGTTTCGAAGGTTGTGCATGGTCCTCCTCAATATCATTTTCAAATCCAACGGAAAATGGCTCAACAAACTCCGTCAGAGTACTGCTTGGCGTGGAATCGTCCTTAATTGAATCTGTCGCTTGCTCAACTATTTCTAACCTTTCAACTACTTATTCCAATTCAATGCATTCAACATTTTCACCTTTTAGAAATGAATCCGCCAAGCTCCCCACTACAGCATCCTCCTCTTTTTGAGCTTCACTCATTAACCCCTCGTCTTTTATTTGAGGCTCCAATCGTTTCTCTACGCTATGCTTTTTGGTTGAAATTAAGTCTTCACATCCACCAACGGGAGTGCTTTGAGTGTTGCAAGAGCGTTGTGAGGCTAAATGAGCTAGTCCTTCGTCTATAGTAGCCATGTAGTTATCTCGCCTCTTTTGGAATTTTTCTTGCTCTAGGAGAAACTCTTTTTGTTCTTGGATCAATAGTTGACGAGTTTCTTTCGTTAATGATTGTGGAGAAAAGGAGAATTTATCGTGTTGAAGCTCCAAGCTCTCTTTTACTCCACATGCTTCAATTGAAGTGGACTTTACACATTCACCTGTGGAAGTGCTTGGATTATTGCAAGAACATGTTGAGTTCAATTGGGCTAGAGCATTGGCTAGGGTAGCCATGGTAGCATTGGATCACTTAATTGATTCTTGCTTTTCCATTCTTGTCTTCATTTGTTCTTGAAGGAAGGAATGAAGAGTATCATCCATGGAAGGTTATGGTGGAACGGAGGGTTCATAAGGGTGAGAATATGGTGGTCGTGTATATGGGGGTAACAATTTAAAATGGTTTTGAGAATATTGGTGTTGGTTTTGGGGTGGTTCAAAGTATGGTTGTGCATGAGTGATGAACGGATAATTTATACGCTTTTTGGCATTGTTTTTAGTATGTTTTTAGTATGTTTTAGTTAGTTTTTATTATATTTTTATTAGTTTTTATTTAAAATTCACTTTTCTGGACTTTACTATGAGTTTGTGTGTTTTTCTGTGATTTCAGGTATTTTCTGGCTGAAATTGAGGGACCTGAGCAAAAATTTGATTCAGAGGCTGAAAAAAGACTGCATATGCTGTTGGATTCTGACCTCCCTGCACTCGAAGTGGATTTTCTGGATCTACAGAAGCCCAATTGGCGCGCTCTCAATTGGGTTGGAAAGTAGACATCCAGGGCTTTCCAGCATAATAGTCCATACTTTGCCCGAGATTTGATGGCCCAAACAGGCGTTCCAAGTCAGCTCAAGAATTCTGGCGTTAAACGCCGGAACTAGCACAAAAGTGGGAGTTAAACGCCCAAACTGGCACAAAAGCTGGCGTTTAACTCCAAGAAGAGTCTCTACACATGAAAGCTTCAATGCTCAGCCCAAGCACACACCAAGTGGGCCCGGAAGTGGATTTTTACGTCATTTACTCATTTTTGTAAACCTTAAGCTACTAGTTCTCTATAAATAGGACCTTTTGATATTGTATTTTCATCTTGGTTCTTCTGGTTCCCTCTATGGGGCCGAAGCCAATGATCACCATTATCACTTATGTATTTTCAACGGTGGAGTTTCTACACACCATAGATTAAGGTGTGGAGCTCTGCTGTACCTCGAGTATTAATGCAATTACTATTGTTCTTCTATTCACTTCAGCTTATTCTTGTTCTAAGATATCACTTGTTCCTCAACTTGATGAATGTGATGATCTGTGACACTCATCATCATTCTCACCTATGAACGTGTGCCTGACAACCACCTCCATTCTACCTTAGATTGAGTGGATATCTCTTGGATTCCTTAATCAGAATCTTCGTGGTATAAGCTAGAATCCATTGGCGGCCATTCTTGAGGATCCGGAAGGTCTAAACCTTGTCTATGGTATTCTGAGTAGGATTCATGGATTGAATGACTATGACGAGCTTCAAACTCGCGATTGTGGGGCGTTAGTAACAGACGCAAAAGAATCACTGGATTCTATTCCGACATGATCGAGAACCGACAGATGAATAGTCATGTTGTGACAGAGCGCGTTGAACATTTTCACTGAGAGGACGGGACTGTAGCCACTGACAACGGTGATGCCCAACATACAACTTGCCATGGAAAGGAGTAAGAAGGATTGGATGAAGACAGTAGGAAAGCAGAGAGACGAAAGGGACAAAGCACGTCCATACGCTTATCTAAAATTCTCACCAATGAATTACATAAGTATCTCTATTTTTATTCATCTTTTAACTATCAATCCTCCATAACCATTTGAATCCGCCTGACTGAGATTTAAAAGATGACCATAGCTTACTTCATACCAACAATCTCCGTGGGATCGACCCTTACTCGCATAAGGTTTATTACTTGGACGACCCAGTGCACTTCCTGGTTAGTTGTGCGAAGTTGTGATAAAGAGTTGAGATTGCAATTGAGTGTACCATGTTGATGGCGCCATTGATGATCATAATTTCGTGCACCAAGTTTTTGGCTCCATTGCCGGGGATTGTTCGAGTTTGGACAACTGACGGTTCATCTTGTTGCTTAGATTAGGTATTTTTCTTCAGAATTTTTAAGAATGAATTCTAGAGTTTCAAGTTGATGTTCTTATCATCACCAAAGCTGATTGATTCTCATCAATTTAGCTCTTGAATGTAATGTCCTACTGAAGCTTGGCTAGCCATGTCTAATCTTTTTAGACTAAAGCTTTAGACTAACATTGCATGATTCCTGGAATTCTCATTAAGAATTTTGAATCATTTATTTTACTTCTCTATATAATTTTCGAAAAAGCAAAAAAAAAATTATAAAATGTTAAAATCAAAAATAATTTTATGTTTTTTGTTTGAGTCTAGTGTCTAATTTTAAGTTTGGTGTCAATTGCATGTCTTTATTCTTCTAATTTTCGAAAATTACATGCATTATGTTCTTCATTAATCTTCAAGTTGTTCTTGATGATTTCCTTGCTCTGATCTTTAAATTCTCTTGTCTTGAGTGTTTTGTTGTTTCTCATATGCATTCTCAATTTGCTAGTGTCAATAGTATACAAACTTCTAAGTTTGGTGTCCTGCATGCATTGTTTATTTGATTTTAGTTGCATTTTGATTACTCCTCATCATTAAAAATTCAAAAATTTTTAATTTGTGTCTTTTCAAGTCAATAATATAGAGAATTGAAGATTCAGAACATGCAGCAGAGGAATTACACAGAAAAAGCTGGGCGTTCAAAACACCCAGTGAGGAAGGAAAACTGGCGTTTAAACGCCAGCCAGGGTACCTGGCTGGGCGTTTAACGCCCAAAAGGGTAGCATTTTGGGCGTTAAATGCCAGAATGGATACCATTCTGGGCGTTAAACGCCAGGATGGTACAAGAGGGAAGATTTTGTTTTTAATTCAAATTTCTTTCAAGTTTTCATAATTTTTCAAAATCAAATCTTTTTCAAATCATATCTTTTCAATCATATATTTTCAAAATCAATTTCTTTCCTTTTTCAAAAATACTTGCTAACAATTAATGATTTGAGTCAACATTTCAAGTATGTTGCCTTTTCTGTTGAGAAAGGTTTAATGTCTGAATCATATCTTTTAAATGTCTTGTTAGCCAAGTCATTAATTTTAAAAATTTAAATCTTTTTAAATTATTTTTCAATCATATCTTTTCAATCATATCTCTTTAAAACCATAACTTTTCAATCATATCTTTTCAATCCCATCTTTTTCAAAATTAATTTTTAGTCATATCTTTTTGATTTCTAATTTCAAAATCTTTTTCAAAATCATTTTATTTCTTTCCCAACTTTAATTTTCGAAAGTTCTTCCCCTCTTCTCACATCCTTCTATTTAAGGATTGATACTCCTCCTCAATGCAAAATTCGAACTCTATCCCTCTTGATAAGTTCGAATTCTTCTATACTGTCACATAGAGGATTCCATATTTTCTTATTCTCTTATCTTTCATATGAGCAGGAGCAAAGACAAAAGCATTCTTGTTGAGGCTGACCCTGAACCTGAAAGGACCTTGAAGAGAAAGCTAAGAGAAACTAAAGCACAACTCTCTCTAGAGGGCCTAACAGAGCTCTTCAAAGAAGAAGAAACCATGGCAGCTGAAAAGAACAACAATGCCAACAATGCAAGAAAGGTGCTTGGTGACTTTACTGCACCTACTTCCGACTTCTATGGGAGAAGCATCTCTATCGCTGCCATTGGAGCAAACAACTTTGAGCTGAAGCCTCAATTAGTTTCTCTAATGCAACAGAATTGCAAGTTTCATGGACTTCCACTGGAAGATCCTTATCAGTTCTTAGCTGAATTCTTGCAAATCTGTGACACTGTCAAGACCCATGGGGTTGACCCTGAGGTCTACAGACTTATGCTATTCCCTTTTGCTGTAAAAGACAGAGCTAGGATATGGTTGGACTCACAACATAAAGAAAGCCTGAACTCTTGGGAAAAGCTAGTCAATGCCTTCTTGGCAAAGTTCTTTCCACCTCAAAAATTGAGTAAGCTTAGAGTGGAAGTCCAAACCTTCAGACAGAAGGAAGGTGAATCCCTCTATGAAGCTTGGGAAAGATACAAACAATTGATCAGAAAGTGTCCCTCTGACATGCTTTCTGAATGGAGCATCATAGGTATCTTCTATGATGGTCTGTCTGAACTGTCCAAGATGTCATTGGACAGCTCTGCTGGAGGATCTCTTCATCTGAAGAAGACGCCTGCAGAAGCTCAAGAACTCATTGAAATGGTTGCAAATAACCAATTCATGTATACTTCTGAAAGGAATCCTGTGAACAATGGGACGAATCAGAAGAAAGGAGTTCTTGAGATTGATACTCTAAACGCCATATTGGCTCAGAACAAAATATTGACTCAGCAAGTCAATATGATTTCTTAAAGTCTGTCTGGAATGCAAGCTGCACCAGGCAGTACTAAGGACGCTTCATCTGAAGAAGAAGCTTATGATCCTGAGAACCCATCAATGGAAGAGGTGAATTACATGGGAGAACCCTATGGAAACACCTATAATCCTTCATGGAGAAATCATCCAAATCTCTCATGGAAGGATCAATAGAGACCTCAACAAGGTTTTAACAACAATAATGGTGGAAGAAACAGGTTTAGCAATGGCAAGCCTTTTCCATCATCTTCTCAGCAACAGACAGAGAATTCTAAGCAGAGCCACTCTGACTTAGCAACCATGGTCTCTGATCTAATCAAAACCACTCAAAGTTTCATGACTAAAACAAGGTCCTCCATTAGAAACTTGGAGGCACAAATGGGTCAGCTGAGTAAGAAAGTTACTAAACTCCCTCCTAGTACTCTTCCAAGAAATACAGAAGAGAATACAAAAGGAGAGTGTAAGGCCATCAACATGGCCGAATTTGGTGAGGAGGAAGAGGTAGTGATGCCTCCAATGAGTTCCCTAATGAGGAACCATGAGAATCTAATGTTCACATTGAGACCATAGAAATTCCATTGGATTTACTTCTGCCATTCATGAGCTCTGATGAGTATTCTTCCTCTGAAGAGGACGAAGATGACACTCAAGAGCAAGTTGCTAAGTACCTTGGAGCAATCATGAAGCTAAATGACAAGTTATTTGGTAATGAGACTTGGAAGGATGAACCCCCTTTGCTCACTAAAGAACTGGATGACTTGACTAGGCAGCGATTACCTCGAAAGAGACAGGACCCTGGGAAGTTCTCAATACCTTGTACATTAGGCACCATGACCTTTGAGAAGGCTCTGTGTGACCTAGGGTCAAGCATAAACCTCATGCCTCTCTCTGTAATGGAGAAGCTATGGATCTTTGAGGTACAAGTTGCAAGAATCTCACTAGAGATGGCAGACAATTCAAGAAAACAAGCTTATGGACTTGTAGAGGATGTTCTGGTAAAGTTTGAAGACCATTACATCCCTGTTGATTTCATAGTCCTAGAGACTGGGAAGTGCATGGATGAATCCATCATCCTTGGCAGACCCTTCCTAGTCACAGCAAATGCTGTGATTGATGTTGACAGAGGAGAATTGATCATTCAAGTGAATGAAGAATCCTTTGTGTTTAAGGCTCAAGGATATCTCTCTGTAACCATAGAGAGGAAGCATGAAGAGCTTCTCTCAAAATAGAGTCAAACAGAGCCCCCACAGTCAAACTCTAAGTTTGGTGTTGGGAGGCCACAACCAAATTCTAAGTTTGGTGTTGAACTCTCACATTCAAACTCTAAGTTTGATGTTGGGAGGTTCCAACATTGCTCTGAACATCTGTGAGGCTCCGTGAGAGCCCACTGTCAAGCTACTGACATTAAAGAAGTGCTTGTTAGGAGGCAACCCAATGTTATATTTATCTATTTTCCATTGTTATTTTATGTTTTCTATAGGTTGATGATCATGTGAAGTCACAAAAATAATTGAAAAAGCAAAAACAGAATGAAAAACAGAAAGAAAAACATCACACCCTGGAGGAAAAACTTGCTGGCATTTAAACGCCAGTAAGGGCAGCAAATGGGCGTTTAACGCCCAGTCTGTCACCATTCTGGGCGTTTAACGCCAGAAAGGGGCACCAGACTGGCGTTTAACGCCAGAAAGGGGCACCAGACTGGTGTTTAACGCCAGAAAAGGGCAGTAGCCCGGCGTTTAACGCTAGGATTGGCAGAAAGGGTGTTTTACACGCCACTTGGTGCAGGGATGAGCTATCCTTGACACCTTAGGATCTGTGGACCCTACAGGATCCCCACCTACCCCACCACTCTCTCTCTTCTTCACCCATTCACCAATCACCTCAATACCTCTTCTTCTACTCTCTTCTTTCTTCTTTGCTCGAGGACGAGCAAACCTTCTGAGTTTGGTGTGGTAAAAGCATTGCTTTTTGTTTTTCCATAACCATTTATGGCACCTAAGGCAGGAGAAACCTCTAGAAAGAGGAAAGGGAAGGCAAAAGCTTCCACCTCCGAGTCATGGAAGATGGAGAGATTCATCTCAAGGGTGCATCAAGACCACTTCTATAAAGTTGTGGCCATGAAGAAGGTGATCCCCGAGGTCCCTTTCAAAATCAAAAAGAGTGAATATCCAGAGATCCAACATGAGATCCGAAGAAGAGGTTGGGAATTGCTTACCAACCCCATTCAACAAGTTGGAATCTTAATGGTTCAAGAGTTCTATGCCAATGCATGGATCACCAAGAACCATGATCAAAGTGTGAACCCGGACCCAAAGAATTGGCTTACAATGGTTCGGGAGAAATGCTTAGATTTTAGTCCGGAAAATGTAAGGTTGGCATTCAACTTGCCCATGATACAAGGAGATGAACACCCCTACACTAGAAAGGTCAACTTTGATTAAAGGTTGGACCAAGTCCTCATAGACATTTGTGAAGAGGGCGCTCAATGGAAGAGAGATTCAAGAGGGAAGCCGGTTCAACTGAGAAGGCATGACCTCAAGCCCGTGGCTAGGGGATGGTTGGAGTTTATCCAACGCTCAATCATTCCCACTAGCAACCAGTCCGAAGCTACTATAGACCGGGCTATCATGATTCATAGCATCATAATTGGAGAGGAAGTAGAAGTTCATGAGGTTATATCCCAAGAACTTTATAAGGTGGCAGACAAGTCCTCTACCTTGGCAAGGTTAGCCTTCTCTCATCTCATTTGTCACCTCTGTAATTCAGTTGGAATTAACATAGAGGGAGACATCCTCATTAATGAGGACAAGCCCATCACTAAGAAGAGGATGGAGCAAACAAGAGATTCCACTGATAGACATGAGGAAATTCCTCATCATGAAATCCCTGAGATGACTCAAGGGATGCACTTTCCTCCACAAAACTATTGGAAGCAAATCAATACCTCCCTAGGAGAATTAAGTTCAAGTATGGGACAACTAAGGGTGGAGCACCAAGAGCATTCCATCCTCCTCCATGAAATTAGAGAAGATCAAAGAATCATGAGAGAGGAGCAACAAAGGCAAGGAAGAGACATTGAGGAGCTCAAGCACTCCATAAGATCTTCAAGAGGAAGAACAAGCCGCCATCACTAAGGTGGACCCGTTCTTTAATCTCCTTGTTCTTTATTTTTCTGTTTTTCAAAAATTATACTTTATGTTTTATTTATGTTTGTGTCTTATGATCATTAGTGTCTTAGTGTCTATGCCTTAAAGTTATGAATGTCCTATGAATCCATCACCTTTCTTAAATGAAAAATGTTCTTAATTGACAAAGAGAAGAATTGCATGAATTTCGAATTTTATAACAGATTAATTATTTTGATGTGGTGGCAATACTTTTGACTTCTGAATATATTCTTGAACAGTGCATATGAATTTTGAATTTGTTGTTCATGAATGTTAAAATTGTTGGCTCTTGAAAGAATGATGAAAAAGGAGACATGTTACTGAGGATCTGAAAAATCATAAAATGATTCTTGAAGCAAGAAAAAGCAGTGAATTCAAAAAAAAGAGCAAGCAGAAAAAGCGAATAGCCCTTTAAACCAAAAGGCAATGGTAATAAAAAGGATCCAAGGCTTTGAGCATCAGTGGATAGGAGGGCCTACAGGAATAACATCCTGGCCTAAGCGGCTAAACCAAGCTGTCCCTAACAATGTGCTTGTGGCGTGAAGGTGTCAAGTGAAAACTTGAGACTGAGCGGTTAAAGTCGTGATCCAAAGCAAAAAGAGTGTGCTTAAGAACCCTGGACACCTCTAATTGGGGACTCTAGCAAAGCTGAGTCACAATCTGAAAAGGTTCACCCAGTTATGTGTCTGTGGCATGGATGTATCCGGTGGTAATACTGGAAAACAAAGTGCTTTGGGCCACGACCAAGACTCATAAAGTAGCTGTGTTCAAGAATCATCATACTTAACTAGGATAATCAATAACACTATCCGGATTCTGAGTTCCTATAGAAGCCAATCATTCTGAACTTCAAAGGATAAAGTGAGATGCCAAAACTGTTCAGAGGCAAAAAGCTAAAAGCCCCGCTCATCTAATTAATACTGATCTTCATAGATGTTTTTGGAATTCATTGTATATTCTCTTCTTTTTATCCTATTTGATTTTCAGTTGCTTGGGGACAAGCAACAATTTAAGTTTGGTGTTGTGATGATCGGATAATTTATACGCTTTTTGGCATTGTTTTTAGTATGTTTTTAGTATGATATAGTTAGTTTTTAGTATATTTTTATTAGTTTTTAGTTAAAATTCACTTTTCTGGACTTTACTATGAGTTTGTGTGTTTCTCTGTGATTTCAGGTATTTTGTGGCTGAAATTGAGGGACCTGAGCAAAAATCTGATTTAGAGGCTGAAAAAGGAATGCAGATGCTGTTGGATTCTTACCTCCCTGCACTCGAAGTGAATTTTCTGGAGCTACAGAAGCCCAATTGGTGCACTCTTAATTGCGTTGGAAAGTAGACATCTAGGGCTTTCCAGCAATATATAATAGTCCATACTTTTCCCAAGATTTGATGGCCCAAACAGGCATTCCAAATCAGCTCAAGAATTCTGGCGTTAAACGCCGGAACTAGCACAAAAGTGGGAGTTAAACGCCCAAACTGGCACAAAAGCTGACGTTTAACTCCAAGAAGATTCTCTACACATGAAAGCTTCAATGCTCAACCCAAACACACACCAAGTGGGCCCGGAGGTGGATTTTTACGTCATTTACTCATTTTTGTAAACCCTAAGCTACTAGTTCTCTATAAATAGGACCTTTTGCTATTGTATTTTCATCTTGGTTCTTCTGGTTCCCTCTATGGGGCCGAAGCTAATGATCACCATTATCACTTATGTAAAAGAATGAGAATTCATAAAGAAGAGAGAAAATCAAAACAAAGAATATCAAAAATAAAAGAGAAAAACAAACTCCTAACTACTAGCAAAAACCAAGAAATAACCAAAAAGTAAGCTATTCACAATATTCACAATAGCCAATAATATAACACCATTGCAATTCCCCAACAACAGCGTCAAAAAGCTTGATGAGGGCTAAACGTCAGTTTGGAATTTTCACAAAAGAATTATGTCGTGAGTATAGTCCAAATAAACAAATAACTCTTAATCAAAATTTAAAAGATTATCACAATACAAATCAAAATAACTGAGAGTAGAATCCCGGGTCATTCTCCCTAGGAATCGCAATCAAGTGTTCAATTATTGGCTATGAGGAAAATCAGGGGTTGATAGCAATAAACATAAAATGTAAAAAGCAAGAAATTAAATGAGCATGCATGGAATTAAACTAAAAACAAAATTATGCAATGGAAAGAAATTTCAATTGTAAAAATATCTTGGCAAGGGTTGATGGTTAAGGATCACTTTCCTTGTTACCAACCACAACATGATAATTACGAAGAACAAACCCACGTCCTCATCCCTAACATAGGAGGAAAGTCAAATGGGCTTAACTAATCCTAATCCATAAGTCCTAGCCAACTCATTAATTAACTTAGTGAAAGACTAGCGTCAATGGAAACAAGATTAATAAAATCTCTAAATTATCAATCAACTTGGACATTAGTAACTCAAGGTCACCCAAGTTACCGACCCAAGCCAAGAATGCAAAAATCTACTCTAAAACTGAAAGGAGAATTTCATCAAACACTTAGAATGCATAAAAGGAAAAACATGATAAATTGCATGAATTTTAATATGTATAACTACCAAGGCATGATAATAATAATAACAGTTAAAGCAAACATCAAAGAGCATGAGAACATAAAATTGCATTAGAAGAAAATGAAATCCAAGTGTTCATATACTAAAATTGACAAAAATTAATGAAACTAGCAAATAGAATCAAGCAAATTAAACTACTAGAATAAGGAAACATAAAAGAAAATTTCATTAAATTCTAGAGAGAAGAGAGAGCTTCTCTCTAGAATTCTATTCTAAAACATGGTTCTAAACTATTCTATCACTACTTGGTTGATTCTCCCTTGGTCTTGCCTTCAAATCGCGATCCACGTGTTTACTTAAGTAAATCACGTACTGATAGACATGCATACACATGAGGCATGTGTACGTACAAATTGGCGATTTTTCCAAAAGATGCGTACGGATGTCAAGCGAACGCACAACTAGACAGATTTTTAAAACTTCATTTCTTCATGAATTCTCCACTTTTACATACTTTTTCTTCATTTCATCAAGCCATCCTTACCTTCTAAGCCTGAAATCACTTAACAAATACATCAATGCATTAAATGGAATAGAAGTGAATTAAATTTTGCAATTTAAGGGCCTAAAAAGAATGTTTTTAATCATTAAGCACAATTAGGAGAAATTCAAAAAACCATGCTATTTCAGTGAATAAATGCAAGATAAGTTGATAAAATCCACTCATTTCAATCCAAATTTACCATAAAATTGTGGTTTATCAGTACGCGACCACCCCCTGTTTTTTTTGAAAACTGAATTTTTAAGTTCTCAACTATTTTTTAGCCTTCTAAACCTTTGTAAACCTTGTTATGAGTCTAGAGCCGATGTAATAGATTGTAGAGGAGTTAGGAATGAGAATGTATGAGTTGAGTTAGTGAATTGAAGAAAGATGGATCAAATGTGATGAGAAATGAGGATGATGAGGATGATTATGATGATGAGGAAAGATGATGATTGATTTGATTGAGGAAGATGAAAATGATAATGATAATAAGAGATGGCGATGATTGATTCCGACTATGACTACAAATAAGGTGAAATAAGATTGAGAATGAGTTTGTTAATGAATGATGGGGAGTTGGGAGCCTGAGTTTGGTAAATTGATGACAAATTATGGAGGTTGAGGATTACCTCTGGATTATATGTTATATACGAGAAATGAAGATTATGATAAGATTATGATTGAGAAGTGTGACGCGCACTATATCCCAAGAGTGTTGCAGGTACTATAACCCGGAATGAATATACGAGTTGAGGTTGAGGATTTTCTCTGTCATGTTTGATTAAATTGAGATTTGGATTGATATGGTGAGGATGGTGGCTTTGTCCCGGTCACGTATAGGCAAGTTGAGATTGAGAATTCTCTCTCTTGCTGTGAAAGACATGTTCAGGTTGAGGATTTTCTCTCTTATTGTGATGGGCAAGCGGGGTTGAGGATGCCCTCTCTTACTACATCGGAGAATTGAATGGAGAAGGTTGATGATTCCCTTCAATTCAATTTCTGGCTGTGGTGTAAACGAGTTTGGTTGAGGGTTCTCTATCATTACATTACAGTCTTTTTCTGAATAGGAGGTTGAGGATTACTTCCCAGAAGGTTGAGGATTCTCTTCGTGTTGGGAGATGATATCCAAGTTAGCTACCGGATGTATCGAGTTTTGGCTGTATAACTGACAGATGAGCTCATTAGCCATATGACAGACATGCATCATTTGCACTTGATTGCTTTGTTTGGGTTTGCTATACTTTTGGCTTGTTAATTTGTGCATATTAAATGATTTTGTGCTAATTGCTTTACTTGATTATACTTGTGGGTTATTTGTTTGTCTTGCTTGTGTTTGCATATTTGAGAGGTCCCTCATGCTGGTGTCAGTTGGCGCTAAGGGCTGTCCTTGATGAGATGAAATAATGAAATGATTGAATAATAAAGATAAATATTAAATGAGATGATTTGAGCTCCTTGGGTAGATGCAGTGGAGTGATTCCACTTGCTCCAAGTTGATATTTGATATGTTAACATAGGATCATTGAGTTCGAAATATCTGAGGGCTATTCTGGTCGAAGTGGAGAGTTTTGGAAATAAAGAGGAAAGTGAATTAGAGTAGAATCTCCTAGGACAGTTGCCTAATTACGGACCATAGGATGGATATATTGATATATGGAGCTTAAAATTTCTTAGTGTATTTCCTGTTATCTTATATTGTATCTATTTGGCATTTTTACCGTACTGGGAATCTGATGAGCGGATATTTTATAGCTTTTTGGGGGAAATTTCATGTAGATTTTAGTATGTTTTAATTAGTTTTTAGTAGAATATTATTAGTTTTTAGGCAAAAATCATATTTCTAAGCTTTACTATGAGTTTGTGTGTTTTTCTGTGATTTCAGGCATTTTCTGGCTGAAATTGAGGGAGCTGAACAAAAATCTGAGTTAGGTTGAAAAAGGACTGCTGATGTTGTTGGATCCTGACCTCCCTGCACTCGGAATGGATTTTTTGGAGCTACAGGAGTCCAAATGACGCGCTCTCAACGGCGTTGGAAAGTAAACATCCAGGGCTTTCCAGCAATATATAATAGTCTATACTTTGCACGAAGATAGATGACGTAAACTGGTGTTCAACACCAGTTTTATGCTGCTGTCTGGCGTCTAGCGCCAGAAACAGGTTACAAGTTGGAGTTCAGCGCCCAAAACACGTCACAACCTGGCGTTTAACTCCAGAAACAGCCCAAGCACGTGAGAAGCTTTAGACTCAGCCCCAGCACACACCAAGTGGGTCCCAGAAGTGGATTTCTGCACCAATTATCTTAGTTTACTCATATTCTGTAAACCTAGGTTACTAGTTTTACTATTTAAACAACTTTTAGACACTTATCTTGTACCTCATGACATTTTCAGATCTGAATTTTATATACTTTGACGACATGAGTCTCTAAACTCCATTGTTGGGGGTGAGGAGCTCTGCAGTGTCTCGATGAATTAATGCAATTATTTCTATTTCTCCATTCAAACGTGTGTGTTCCTATCTAAGATGTTCATTCGCACTTAATTATGAAGAAGGTGATGATCCGTGACACTCATCACCTTCCTCAATCCATGAACGTGTGCCTGACAACCACCTCCGTTCTACATCAGATTGAATGAGCTTCTCTTAGATTCTTTAATCAGAATCTTCGTGGTATAAGCTAGATTGATGGCGGCATTCATGAGAATCCGGAAAGTCTAAACCTTGTCCGTGGTATTCCGAGTAGGATTCCGGGATTGAATGACTGTGACGAGCTTCAAACTCCTGAAGGCTGGGTGTTAGTGACAGACGCAAAAGAATCATTGGATTCTATTCCAACCTGATTGAGGACCGACAGATGATTAGCCGTACTGTGACAGAGCATTTGGACCATTTTCACTGAGAGGATGGGAAGTAGCCATTGACAACGGTGACACCCTACATACTGCTTGCCATGGAGGGAACTTTGCACTTTTCCATAGATGGAATATTACATTACAGGAATAAATCAGACAAAGCATCTCCAAAACTCCAACATATTCTCCATTACTGCATAACAAGTATTTATTTTATGCCCTTTTCCCTTTCTTCACTGAACTTGAAAAACACTGTTGTTGGCATCCTGACTAAGAATAATAAGATAAACATAGCTTGCTTCAAACCAACAATCTCAGTGGGATTCGACCCTTACTCACGTAAGGTATTACTTGGACGACCCAGTGCACTTGCTGGTTAGTTGTACGGATTACAAATTCGTGCATCAAGTTTTTGGCGCCGTTGCCGGGGATTGTTCGAGTTTGAACAACAAATGGTTTATTTTATTTCTTAGATTAGGAATAATTTATTTTTATTGTTATAGAGTCATTAAATCCTGATAGGATAGTATCTTTTCAAAAATTTCTTTTCAAAAATATTATTTTTCGTAATTAATTGTTAATTTTTCGTGAGTTTAGTGTCTTGTTCTAAGTTTGGTGTTAATTGCATATTTTATATTTTTTTTCTTTAAATTTTCGAACTTGTGTTGTTTGTTCTTCATTGATCTTCAAGTTGTTCTTGTTTATTTTTCTTGTTTGATCTTGAGTTCTTCTTGTTTTGTGTCTTTTCTTGTTTTTCTTGTGCTTTTTCAAAACATTAACTTTCAAAAAAAATTATACTTTTATCCACAAAAATAATACATCTTTAAAATACATTACATTTTTAGCTCAGTTGGTTATAGCGTTGGCTTATGTTCTTGGCAATTGGGCATCTTCTTTTAAAAATCTTTTTCAAAAATAATTTTTCTTTGATTGAATCTTGTGCCAAACTCTAAGTTTGGTATTTTCTTGTTAATTTTTCTTTAATTTTCAAAAATTTGTCTTGGTTTTCTAAAAATTTTAAGTTTGGTGTTCTTTCTTTTGTTCTTGGTGTTCTTGTGCATCTTCAAGGTGTTCTTGAGTCTTTCTTGTGTTTTGATCTTAAAATTTTTAAGTTTGGTGTTCCTTGGTGTTTTCCCTCCAAAATTTTCGAAAATAAGGAGCATTAGATCTAAAAATTCTAAGTCTTGTGTCTTTTGTGTGTTTTTCTCTTTCATCATAAAATTCAAAATTAAAAAAAAAATATATTTTCTAACTAATTTTGAACTACATTTTCGAAAATTTTATATAAAAATTCAGATTTCAATTTCAAAATATTTTCAATTTCTTTTATTTATTTTGTTTTTATTTTATTTTATAAAATAAATTTTTATAAAATAAATAATATCAACATCCATACCATCTCCTTTATTCCATCATGGAACTAAGTGGAAATGAACAGTCCAGGAGGACTCTGGGGTTATATGCTAACCCTACTACTGCTTCATATGGGAGTAGTATCTGTATACCCTCCATTGGAGTTAGTAGCTTTGAGTTGAATCCTCAGCTCATTATCATGGTGCAGCAAAGCTGCCAGTATTCCGGTCTTCCACAGGAAGAACCTACAGAGTTTCTGGCACAATTTTTGCAAATTGCTGACACAGTACATGTTAAGGAAGTAGATCAGGATGTCTACAGATTATTACTGTTTCCATTTGCTGTAAAAGATCAAGCTAAGAGGTGGTTAAATAACCAACCTAAGAACAGCATAAAGACATGGAAACAGCTGTCAGAAAAATTCCTGAATCACTATTTTCCTCCAAAACGGATGACACAGCTAAGGCTAAGCATCCAAGGCTTCAAACAAGGAGATAATGAATCCCTTTATGATGCCTGGGAGAGATACAGAGAGATGCTAAGAAAATGCCCCTCTGAGATGTTTTCAGAGTGGGTGTAATTAGACATCTTCTACTATGGGCTTACAGAAAAAGCTCAGATTTCTCTAGATCACTCAGCCGGTGGATCTATACATATGAGAAAAACAATTGAAGAAGCTCAAGAGCTTATTGATATAGTTGCCAGAAATCAGCATATGTACCTAAGCAGTGAATCCTCCATGAAAGAAGAAGCTAAAGCAGTAACTGCTGAACTCAGTCCTATGGATCAGGCTAATGAATTCAATCAGCAATTAGACTTTCTAACCCAGCAGCTAGCCGAATTCAAGGAAATACTACAGGAAACAAGAATGGCTAACAGGAATATGGAAGTACAGTTAAAGCAAACAGAAAGGCAACTGTCAAAACAAATAGCAGAAGAATGCCAAGCAGTTCAATTAAGAAGTGGGAAAACATTAAATACCTCACTTCAAAGCAGCAGGAAGCCAAGAAATGAACAAATGGCTACTCAAAATCCCTCTGAGGACAATCAGAGCCCAGAGAGGAATAAGCCTGGCGCTGAACGCCCAGACCATGCTCATTTCTGGCGTTCAACGCCAGAAACAAGCATGAATCTGGCGTTGAACGCCCAAGGGAAGCATAGTTCTGGCGTTCAGACGCCAGTAACAGATAAGGAGATGGCGTCTAACGCCACTCCAGCTTCAACCCCTGGCATTCAAACGCCAGTGGGAGATCAGTCACATACAAGTGCTGATAACAACCCTTTTAAAAAGGCTTCCCAACCCACTTCTACAGGTAATAAACCTGCAGCAACTAAGGTTGAGGAATACAAAGCCAAAATGCCTTATCCTCAAAAACTCCACCAAGCGGAACAGGATAAGCAATTTTTCCGCTTTGCAGACTATCTCAGGACTCTTGAAATAAAGATTCCGTTTGCAGAAGCACTTGAGCAAATACCCTCTTATGCTAAGTTCATGAAAGAGATCTTAAGTCATAAGAAGGATTGGAGGGAGACTGAAAAAGTTTACCTCACTGAAGAATGCAATGCAGTCATTCTGAAAAGCTTACCTGAGAAGCTTAAAGATCCTGGGAGCATCATAATACCATGCACATTAGAGGGTAATTGCACCAAGCAAGTTCTATGTGACCTTGGGGCAAGTATCAACCTAATACCTGCATCTATTATCACAATGCTCGGATTGACTGAAGAAGTCAAACCAACCCGGATATGTCTTCAACTTGCTGATGGCTCCATTAAATACCCATCAGGCGTGATTGAAGACATGATTGTCAAGGTTGGGCGATTTGCCTTTCCTACTGACTTTGTGGTGCTGGAAATGGAGGAGCACAAGAGTGCAACTCTCATTATAGGAAGACATTTCCTAGCAACTGGCTGAACCCTCATTGACGTCCAAAAAGGGGAAGTAACCTTGAGAGTCAATGAGGAGGAGTTCAAGTTGAATGTTGTCAAAGCCATGCAACATCCAGACACCCCAAATGACTGCATGAGTGTTGATATCATTGACTCTCTGGTGAGAGAGGTCAATATGGCTGAGAGTCTCGAATCAGAGTTAGAGGACATCTTTAAAGATGTTCAGCCTGATTTGGAGGAATCAGAGAGAATAATAGAACCTCTGAAAATCCCTCAGGAAGAGGAGAAACCTCCCAAACCCGAGCTCAAACCATTACCACCATCTCTGAAATATGCATTTAAGGGAGAAGGTGATACCTTTCCTGTAATCATAAGCTCTACCCTAGAGCCACAGGAAGAGGAAGCACTAATTCAAGTGCTAAGGACACACAAGACAGCTCTTGGGTGGTCCATCAGTGATCTTAAGGGCATTAGCCCAGCCAGATACATGCACAAGATCCTATTGGAGGGTGACGCCAAGCCAGTGGTTCAACCACAAAGGCGGCTGAATCCAGCCATGAAGGAAGTGGTGCAGAAGGAGGTCACTAAATTACTAGAGGCTGGGATTATTTATCCTATTTCTGACAGCCCCTGGGTGAGCCCTGTTCAAGTTGTCCCTAAGAAAGGTGGCATGACAGTGGTTCACAATGAAAAAAATGAACTGGTTCCTACAAGAACAGTTACAGGGTGGCGTATGTGTATTGATTATAGAAGGCTCAATACAGCCACCAGAAAGGATCATTTTCCTTTACCATTCATAGACCAGATGCTAGAATGACTAGCAGGTCATGAATACTACTGCTTCCTGGATGGATATTCAGGTTATAATCAAATTGCAGTAGATCCCCAGGATCAAGAGAAAACGACATTCACATGTCCATCTGGAGTATTTGCATACAGAAGGATGCCATTTGGCTTGTGCAATGCACCTGCAACCTTTCAAAGGTGCATGCTCTCTATCTTTTCTGATATGGTAGAGAAGTTTCTGGAAGTCTTCATGGATGACTTTTCAGTATTTGGAGACTCATTCATCTCCTGCCTTAACCATTTAGAACTTGTTCTGAAAAGATGCCAAGAGACTAACCTAGTTTTAAACTGGGAAAAATGTCACTTTATGGTGACTGAAGGAATTGTCCTTGGGCACAAAATTTTGAACAAGGGAATAGAGGTGGATCAAGCTAAGGTAGAGGTGATTGAAAAATTACCACCACCTGCCAATGTTAAGGCAATCAGAAGCTTTCTGGGGCATGCAGGATTCTATAGAAGGTTTATAAAGGATTTTTCAAAAATCGCCAAACCTCTGAGCAACCTGCTAGCTGTTGACACGCCATTCATCTTTGATAAGGAGTGTCTGCAGGCATTTGAGACTCTGAAAGCTAAGTTCGTTACAGCACCAATCATCTCTGCACCAAACTGGACATTGCCATTTGAACTAATGTGTGATGCCAGTGACCATGCCATTGGTGCAGTGTTGGGACAAAGGCATGACAAGCTTCTGCACGTCATTTACTATGCTAGCCGTGTTCTAAATGACGCACAAAAGAATTACACAACCACAGAAAAAGAGCTACTTGTAGTGGTTTACGCCATTGACAAATTCAGATCCTATTTAGTAGGATCAAAAGTGATTGTGTACACTGATCATGCTGCTCTTAAATATCTACTCACAAAGCAGGATTCAAAACCCAGACTTATAAAATGGGTGTTGCTTCTGCAAGAGTTTGATATAGAAATAAGAGACAGAAAAGGGACAGAGAATCAGGTAGCTGATCACCTGTCCCGAATAGAACCAGTAGAAGGGGCGTCCCTCCCTCTTACTGAGATCTCTGAAACCTTTCTGGATGAGCAACTCTTTGCCATCCAGGAAGTGCCATGGTTTGCAGATATTGTAAACTACAAGGCAGTAAGGTTCATACCCAAAGAGTACAGTAGGCAGCAATCAAAGAAATTGATCACAGATGCGAAGTATTATCTTTGGGATGAACCATATCTCTTCAAGAGATGTGCAGACAGAGTAATCCGTAGATGTGTGCCTAAGGAAAAAGCGTAGAAGATCCTATGGCACTGCCATGGATCACAGTATGGAGGACATTTTGGAAGTGAGCGAACAGCCACAAGAGTCCTCCAATGTGGCTTCTACTGGCCTACTCTCTATAAAGATTCCTGAGTGTTTGTACTTAATTGTGATAGTTGCCAAAGATCTAGCAATCTGCCTCACAGTTATGCCATGCCTCAACAAGGGATCTTGGAGATTGAGTTGTTTGATGTATGGGGCATTGACTTCATGGGATCTTTCCCACCATCATACTCAAACACTTATATTCTAGTGGCAGTGGATTGTGTATCCAAATGGGTGGAAGCTATTGCAACACCTACTAATAACACTAAAACAGTGTTAAAATTCCTCTAGAAACACATCTTCAGCAGATTTGGTACCCCTATAGTGTTAATCAGTGATGAGGGCACTCATTTCTGTAATAAACAGCTTTACTTTGCTTTGGTTCGTTATGGAGTTAGCCACAGGGTAGCCACTCCATATCATCCACAGATAAATGGGCAAGCTGAAGTCTCTAACAGAGAACTTAAAAGAATCCTGGAATGGACTGTAATTAACCGTAGAAGGGATTGGGCAAGAAGCTTAGATGATGCTCTATGGGCATACAGAACAGCATTCAAGACCCCTATAGAGACCTCTCCATACCAGCTTGTGTATGGAAATGCATGTCACTTGCCAGTGGAACTGGAACATAAGACCTACTGGGCAACCAGATTCCTGAACCTTGATGCCAAGTTAGCTGGAGTAAAACGATTGCTTCAGTTAAATGAGCTAGAGGAATTTAGACTCAATGCTTTCGAGAATGCAAAAATTTATAAAGAGAAAGCAAAAAGATGGCATGATAAGAAATTGTCATCCAGAGTCTTTGAGCCGGGGCAGAAAGTTCTGCTATTTAATTCTAGGCTCAAATTATTCCCCGGGAAATTAAAATTCCGGTGGAGAGGTCCATATGTAATTACAAGTGTATCACCATATGGATACGTAGAGCTTCAGGATAATGACTCTAACAAAAGGTTCATTGTTAATGGACAGAGAGCTAAACATTATCTTGAAAGTAATTTTGAGCAAGAATGCTCAAAATTGAGACTTAATTAAAGCTCAGTAATAGTCCAGCTAACGACATTAAAGAAAAGCTTGCTGGGAGGCAACCCAGCCAATCACAAAATTTAATTTTATTCGTTTTGATTAATTAATTAATTTTTACAGGTATATGTCAAAGTATCTTCAAGGTAAAATAGCAATTGATTGGATTCACAGAGTTACAAGGGAATTTGGAAGCTCACTGGCGTGAAAAAGCCAGTAATAAACATTTTGGGCGTTGAACGCCCAAAAGAAGCACCCACTGGGCGTTCAACGCCAGTAAGGGTAGCCATCTGGGTGTTAAACGCCAGAAAGGAGCATCTTCTGGGAGTTGAACGCCAGAAAGAAGCACCTTCTGGGCGTTTAACGCCAGAACTACAGCATCCTGGGCGTTTAGAAAAATGCCCAGTGACAAAGGACTTCCTGGCGTTCAACGCCAGAAAGAAGCAACAGCTGGGCGTTGAACGCCCAGGAGAAGCAACAATTGGGCGTTAAACGCCCAAAACATGCAGCAGTTGGGCGTTTAACGCCAGGATGGTGGGGAGGAGGTAAAATTCATTTTTCTTTACAAATTTTCTAATTTTTTTATGTTTCAATTCATGATTTCTTGCATAAACATGTTTCAAAATGTCATCCTTCAAATCAAATTAGTTTTCTAAAAACCCTAATTTCTAAAACCCTTTTTTTATAATATGGCTTCATACATAAACATAAACCTTTTTTTCAATCCAATCCAACTCTTTTTCCAATTTCTTTTCAAACTTCATTATCTTTTAAAATCTTTTTCAAACTATAAATTTCAAATTTATATCATTCATATCTTTTTAAATTATATCCTTTTCTTATCATATTTATCTTTTATAAATCATATCTCTTATCTTATATCTTTTTCTTATTTCCGAATACCCACCCCCTCCCTTTATATTCCCTTTCGGCGTCCATCTCCTCATCCTCCATTCCACACTTGCTCTCCTCCTATCCCTCTTCTCTCTCTTCTTTTGCTTGAGGACAAGCAAACCTCTAAGTTTGGTGTGCTTATCCGTGATCACAAAAACATTCTCACTTTGATCATGGCCCCTAAAGGAAAACAGCCCAACCCAAGAGGCAAGAAAGAGAATATTCCAAAGCCACTTTGGAATTAAGGGAAGTTCTTAACTAAAGAACATTCAGACCATTACTACAAAATAATGAGTCTAAGATCAGTGATCCCGGAAGTCAAGTTCGATTTGAAAGAAGATGAATATCCGGAGATCTAAGAACAAATTCGAAACAGGAACTGGGAAATCCTAGTTAATCCTGAAACGAAAGTGGGAAGGAACATGGTTCAGGAGTTCTATGCTAATCTATGGTAGACAGACAGGCAAAGAATAATTGGAGTTGCCCTCTATGACCATCGGACCTTAGTTAGAGAAAAGATTGTTCATACCCATCCTGACAAAAATCAGGGAGATCTTTAAGCTTCCTCAACTAAAGGATGACCCAGACTCCTTTAATAGGAGAATGATGAGGGTAAACAAAGGTCTGGACAAGATTCTAGAGGATATATGCATCCCTGAAGCCAGGTGGACCACCAGCACAACTAGCATCCCAAATCAACTCAAAAGAGGATCTCAAACCAGCAGCCAGAGGCTGGCTAGATTTCATTGGGCGTTCCATATTGCCCACCAGCAACCGTTCTGAAGTTACTGTTAAAAGAGCAGTGATGATTCACTGCATCATGTTGGGAAAAGAAGTAGAAGTCCATCAACTGATCTCGTGTGAACTATACAAAATAGCAAACAAGAATTCCAAGGACGCCAGATTGGCCTATCCAAGCTTAATTTCCATGCTCTGCAGAGATGCCGGAGTGAAGATGGAAATAACAGAATATATTTCAGTTGAGAGGCCAATCACTAAAATATCAATGGAAAGACAACAGCTGCAGGATGATCCAATCAAGAGGAGAGCACAGGAAGTCCTCCCAGAACTTCCTCAATTCGAATATTGGGAACATCTTGAAGTATCTATTTCCAAATTGCAAGAAGCTATGAACCAAATAAAGGAAGAACAGAACAATCAAAGTAGCATGCTTTGCAAACTGCTTAAGGAACAAGAAGAGCAAGGGCGTGATTTAAGGGAGCTGAAGCGCCAAAAATTAATCCTTGAAGGACCAAGCACCCCACAGATCAGAGGAATATCTACTTCCCAAAACACAGGTTGTTGAGTCCTAATTTTAGCTTTAACTCTGTGATAGTGTTATTATAGAAATTTACCTTAGGAGATATATATAGTAGTAGTAGAAGTAATTAGTATATCTATTCTGGTTTTATTCCCAATTAAGTTATAATTTATTGTTCTCATCATCATCAGACATCAATAAAATAGTAGATAATTAGAATAAAGAAGTAATTTATTTTTTTCGAGTTCTTAATAATAAAAATTATAATTAACTATATGTGGTGGCAATACTTTTTGTCCTCTGAATGAATGCTTGAACAGTGCATAATTTTTATCTTGAATTTTATGAATATTGGCTCCTGAAAGAATGAGGAACACGAAAAATATTATTGATGATCTGAAAAATCATGAATTTGATTCTTGAAGCAAGAAAAAGCAGTGAAAAAAAAATTTACAAGGAATCATTGGATCAAGAAAAGGAATAAGAGCCAACAGCCCTTAAAACCAAAAGGCAAGGGTGAAAAGGATCCAAGGCTTTGAACATCAGTGGATAGGAGGGCCCTAGGAAATAGTTCCAGGCCTAAGTGGCTAAATCAAGCTGTCCCTAACCATATGCTTGTGGCATGCAGGTCCAAGTAAATAACTTGAGACTGAGTGGTTAAAGTCGTGATCCAAAGCAAAAAGATTCACAATCTGAATAACTTAAGAGCTCTGGATACCTCTAACTGGGGACTTTAGCAAAGCTGAGTCACAATCTGAAAAAGGTTCACCCAGTCATATGTCTGTGGCATTTATGTATCCAGTGGTAATACTGAAAAATAAAGTGCTTAGTGCCACGGCCAAGACTCATAAAGTAACTGTGTTCAGGAATCAACATACTACACTAGGAGAATCAATAATACTATCTGAATTCTGAGTTCCTATGTATGCCAATCATTCTGAATTTCAAAGATAAAGGGAGATGCCAAAACTGTTCAGAAACAAAAAGCTGCAAGCCCCGCTCATCTAATAAGAATCTGAGCTCCACTCAAAAACTCTGAAATATTAATACTTCTTAATTTCTTTTCATCCTATTTTATTTATCTAGTTGCTTGAGGACAAGCAACAGTTTAAGTTTGGTGTTGTGATGAGCGGATATTTTATATGCTTTTTGGGGGTAATTTCATATAGATTTTAGTATGTTTTAATTAGTTTTTAGTAGAATATTATTAGTTTTTAGGCAAAAATCATATTTCTGAGCTTTACTATGAGTTTGTGTGTTTTTCTGTGATTTCAGGCATTTTCTAGCTGAAATTGAGGGAGCTGAGCAAAAATCTGAGTTAGGCTGAAAAAGGACTACTGATGCTGTTGGATCCTGACCTCCCTGCACTCGGAATAGATTTTTTGGAGCTACAGGAGTCCAATTGGCGCGTTCTCAATGGCGTTGGAAAGTAGACATCCAGGGCTTTCCAGCAATATATAATAGTTTATACTTTGCGCGAAGATAGACGACGTAAACTGGCGTTCAACGCCAGTTTCATGCTGCTGTCTGGCGTCCAGCGCCAGAAACAGGTTACAAGTTGGAGTTCAGCGCCCAAAACACGTCACAACCTGGCGTTCAACTCCAGAAACAGCCCAAGCACGTGAGAAGCTTTAGTCTCAGCCCCAGGTTACAAGTTGGAGTTCTGCACCAATTATCTTAGTTTACTCCTATTCTGTAAACCTAGGTTACTAGTTTTACTATTTAAACAACTTTTAGAGACTTATCTTGTACCTCATGACATTTTCAGATTTGAATTTTATACACTTTGACGGCATGAGTCTCTAAACTCCATTGTTGGGGGTGAGGATCTCTGCAGCGTCTCGATGAATTAATGCAATTGTTTCTATTTCTCCATTCAAACGTGTGTGTTCCTATCTAAGATGTTCATTCACACTTAATTATGAAGAAGGTGATGATCTGTGACACTCATCACCTTCCTCAATCCATGAACGTGTGCCTGACAACCACCTCCATTCTACATCAGATTGAATGAGCTTCTCTTAGATTCTTTAATCAGAATCTTCGTGGTATAAGCTAGATTGATGGCGGCATTCATGAGAATCCGAAAAGTCTAAACTTTGTCCGTGGTATTCCGAGTAAGATTCCAGGATTGAATGACTGTGACGAGCTTCAAACTTCTGAAGGCTGGGCATTAGTGACAGACGCAAAAGAATCATTGGATTCTATTCCAACCTGATTGAGGACCGACAGATGATTAGCCGTGCTGTGACAGAGCATTTGGACCATTTTCATTGAGAGGATGGGAAGTAGCCATTGACAACGGTGACACCCTACATACAGCTTGCCATGGAGGGAACTTTGCACTTTTCCATGGATGGAATATTACATTACAGGAATAAATCAGACAAAGCATCTCCAAAACTCCAACATATTCTCCATTACTGCATAACAAGTATTTATTTTATGCCCTTTTCCCTTTCTTCACTGAACTTGAAAAACACTGTTGTTGGCATCCTGACTAAGAATAATAAGATAAACATAGCTTGCTTCAAACCAACAATCTCCGTGGGATTCGACCCTTACTCACGTAAGGTATTACTTGGACGAACCAGTACACTTGCTGGTTAGTTGTACGGATTACAAATTCGTGCATCAGAATCCATGGGTAGGTCAGGACTGTTTTTCAGATGCAGGACTTGGTGCTCTGCGGTGAGCTGGAGTTTGTCTAGAAGACGGCAAAATTATCTTAAATTCTATATTTTATTTTGTTTAGATTTCTCTCCTCCTTTATTTTTGGAAAAACATTAATGATGTGTGTGTATATATTAATATTTGGGAACGTTCCTATAGAGGCTATGTTGTATGTTTGGGAGAGATAGGAATTATTATCAACTACTTTAATTTCTGTAACTCTAGCCGACCTAAATTTCGCGGATCGTGACTAATGTCTATTATATATACATACAGACATACATATATACATATATGTATTTTGTCTTTACTCTATTCTTCCTTTAAGTTTTGTTTTTACCCCACTTACCTGAACACGATACTTTTGATACGTGTGTGTTTCCACTCGCGATTTTCTTTTTTTTTTCCTTTTTAGGATTCTTCTCAACTAATAATTCATTCTAATTATATATGTATTATAAATCTTCCTTGAATCGTACCGCCTTAGTATCATTGACTTATGACTCGAGCATAAGGATTTGAATGTTAGGGTGTTATAGAATGTATTTGCTATTATTGTTCTTGATTACTTAAATTTTTTGTTAATAATTGTTCAGTTCTTGTAGTTATTACTGTTATGGTTCTTGTTGATTTGTTAGTGATTGTTGCTATTGTTATCAATGTTCTTGTTGAGTTAAATTTTTTGCAAATAATTGTTTAGTTCTTGCTAATAATTCTTTTGCTAATTTTTTGTTAGGTGTTATTAAATTTTTTGCTATGTAGTTATTGAATTTATTTGCCTAGCTGTTATTGTTCTTGCTGCCTACTTATTGTTCTAGCTATTTGATGCATGAGCATCGTATGTACTTTTTATTGGCATTTATTATAGAAAAGTTATAACTTTTTCTTGATAATTATATAATTTTCAAAGCTATTCTATTAGTACTTTGATTCTCTTGGTTTCATGATTCATCTAGGGAAATGCTAAGAAAAGAGAAGCAAAAGCACAAGGAGGAACAAAGAATTAAAGACAAGTGCAGAGAGAATTCGTGGATGTTGTGAACTCTGACCTCTTCACACTCCAATGCGCATGACTTGAGCTATAGAGGTCCAAATGATGCGGTTCTAGTGAAATTAGAAAGCCAACTTTTAGAGCTTTAAAACGATATATAATAGTCTATGATTACTCTTTAGACTCACGGCGCTAAACTCAGTAAAAGTGGCACTAAACGACAAACCAATTCCCACTCACCATTCCATGGGAGAGTCTCAGTAGACGCCAGGAAGCCGGCACTAAAAGCTAGACAGACAACAAGGAGTCACAAATTTTATCAAAACTGGTGCCAAAGTTCACCCAATTGGTGCTAAATGCCAGCAATACGGCCTAGAGCCCAATTTCATGCTAATATAAAAGAAGCAGCACAGTTTCTGATGGGAGAACTCTGTCTCTCTTCCGTTTTTCATTCTTTTAGTTTTAGGTTTTACACATTAGATTAGGATCTTAATTTTTTTGCAATATGGGCAACTAAACCTCCATTGTTAAAGTTAGGAGCTTGATGAACGGAAAATCACCGATTAAGAGTTTATAGAGAAAACAACGTTGCAAGCATAGCTCTTACCAATGAAGATTCCGCGTATCAATTTAAAAGAGTTGTCACAAGATTTAGAAATAAAATACTGGGAGTATGAATCCCAGGTCGTCTCCCAACGAGTTGACAAAAGAGTGCTATTTTATTGATCAGAAGTTTTCCAAGGATTTTTAAGAGTTGAAGAACAGAGAGGTAAATGATTGAGAATTTATATAATCAAATAAAAAGTCTTGACCGGGGGTAGATTAATTGGAAGTTCTATCCTTTTTTGAGTTTCTCAAGTGTAGCTTCAAGAGGTTGTTATTTTCACTTAGTTAACCCTTACTAAATAAAGAAAAATCAAGTGATTGAGCTAACTCTTATTTGCAAGTCCTAATCCTCTCCATTGGGAAGAATTAGCGTTAGTAAATATAGAATTAGCCAATAACTTCCAAATTAACTAATCGCTTGGACATTCCAACTCAAGGGTTTCCTTTTAATCAACCCTCAAGTCAAGTGGGAGTTCTACTCTATTGACATGAATATAACTTTCACAGAATTAAGAGAGGAATAAAAGTGAGACATGATAAACAATAACTAAAAATTAATTGAAAGTAAAAATAGTTCTTGCATTAATAAGTTCTAAAAATAATCCAATTGTAACTCTGAATAAGGATTAAGGATATGAAAGAGTAAGGGATAAAGAAAACAAACTGGAATAACTGAAACTTCAATGGAGGTAGCAACTCTACTCAATATCCCAATCAATAGCAAAAAGCAATAAAATTCTAAGAACTATGGATGTGAAGAAAACCTAGAGGAAGAAGTGGAAATCTCTCTCTAGATCCCAAAAAAACTAAAACTAAAAGTATGTAGAATGAGAATGTGTCTTGAGTCTCTGCTGTTCCCTAACTATAGTCTGTGTTTCTAGGCCGAAAACTGGGTCTAAAATTGGCCCAAAATTGCCCCCAGTGTTTTTTTGCAACTACTGTACGTCGCGTATGTCACGCGTACGCATCACTCACACGTACGCGTCGTTTGGCGATTTTCCTTGTCACGCGCACGTGTCATGCACGCACACGTATTGTTGAGCGAACTTCAATTCACGTGCAAGCGTGAGCCATGCGCGCGTGTCACTCCTCACTGATTGTCTCATTTATTTCTTGTGCTCCTTCTATTTTTGCAAGTGGTGCATGAAATTGTGATCTCAATGGCGCTAACAACTTGTACGCACAATTGTAATCTCAACTCTTTTTCACAACTTCGCACAACTAACCAGCAAGTGCACTGGGTCGTCCAAGTAATAAACCTTACGTGAGTAAAGGTCGATCCCACGGAGATTGTCGGCTTGAAGCAAGCTATGGTCATCTTCAAAATCTCAGTCAGGCGGATTCAAATGGTTATAGAGTTTTGATAATTAAAAGATAAATAAATATAAAATAATGATAGAGATACTTATGTAATTCATTGGTGGGAATTTCAAATAAGCGTATGGAGATACGTTGTTCCTTCGGAATCTCTGCTTTCTTACTGCCTTCGTCCAATCCTTCATACTCCTTTTTATGGCAAGCTGTATGTTGGGTGTCACCGTTGTCAATGGCTACTTTCCGTCCTCTTAGTGAAAATGATCCTCTACGATTTCTGTACGGCTAATCAACTGTCGGATTTCTCGTCTCGGATGAAAAATACCATGCACAGACATCGTATGGCTAATCAGCTGTTGGTTCTCGATCCTGTATGAATAGGATTTACTATCCTTTTGCGTCTGTCACCACGCCCTACAGTCCCGAGTTTGAAGCTCGTCACAGTCATCCCATCCCAGATCCTACTCGGAATACTACAGACAAGGTTTAGACTTTCCGGATCTCAAGAATGCTGCCAATGGATTCTAACTTATACCACGAAGATTCTAATCTCGGATTCAGATGCCCCATTGTCAGAGGGGAGTCGATGTGAATCATTGATTAGAAACCTAAGAGATATACATTCATGATTATTTTCATGTAGAACGGAAGTGGTTGTCAATCACTCGTTCTTAGGTGAGAATGGTGATGAGTGTCACATAATCATCCCATTCATCATGTTCTTGTGTGCGAATGAATATCTTAGAATAAGAATAAGTATGAATTGAATAGAAGAACAATAGTATTTTGCATTAACACTCGAGGAACAGCAGAGCTCCACACCTTAATCTATGGTGTGTAAAAACTCCACCGTTGAAAATACATAAGTGAAAATAGGATAGTCATGGCCATGGGGCCAGCCCTCAGTGTCTAAGGACTAACAATAATCAAAGATGATCCAAAAGCTCGTCCAAAGATCCCTAATACAATAGTAAAAGATTCTATTTATACTAACCTAGTTACTAGGGTTACAGAAATAAGTAAATGATGCAGAAATCCACTTCTGGGCCCACTTGGTGTGTGCTTGGGCTGAGAACGCTAGTTTGTAACTTGTTTCTGGCATTTGACTCTAGCTTGCAACTTGTTTCTGGCGTTTAACGCCAGAATAGGGCAGAAAGCTGGCGTTGAACGCCAGTTTGCGTCATTTAAACTCGGGAAAAATCCATTTCGAGTGCAGGGAGGTCAGAATCCAACAGCATCAGCAGTCCTCTGTCAGCCTTTGAATCAGATTTTTGCTCAGGTCCCTCAATTTCAGCCAGAAAATACCTGAAATCACAGAAAAACACACAAACTCATAGTAAAGTCCAGAAATATGATTTTTTCTTAAAAACTAATAAAAATATACTAAAAAGTAGCTAGATCCTACTAAAAACTACCTAAAAACAATGCCAAAAAGTGTATAAATTATCCGCTCATCACAATACCAAACTTAAATTGTTGCTTGTCCCCAAGCAACTAAAAATCAAATAGGATAAAAAGAAGAGAATATACAATAAATCTCACAATATCAATGAAACTTAGTCCCAATTAGATGAGCGGGGCTAGTAGCTTTTTGCTTCTGAACTGTTTTGGCATCTCACTTTATCCCTTGAAATTCAAAATGATTGGCGTCTATAGGAACTTAGAATTTTAGATAGTGTTATTGATTCTCCTAGTTCAATACGTTAATTCTTGAACACAGCTACTTTATGAGTCTTGGTCGTGGCCCTAAGCACTTTGTTTTCCAGTATTACCACCATATGCATAAATGCCACAGACACATAATTGGGTGAACCTTTTCAGATTGTGACTTAGCTTTGCTAAAGTTCCCAGTTAGAGGTGTCTAGAGTTCTTAAGCACACTCTTTTTGCTTTGGATCACGAGTTTAACTACTCAGTCTCAAGCTTTTCACTTGGACCTTCATGACACAAACACATGGTTAGGGACAGCTTGATTTAGCCGCTTAGGCCTGGATTTTATTCCTTTGGGCCCTCCTATCCATTAATACTCAAAGCCTTGGATCCTTTTTACCCTTGCCTTTTGGTTTAAAGGGCTATTGTCTTTTTCTGCTTGCTTTTTCTTTTTCTTTCTTTTTCTTTTTCTTTTTTTGCCACTTTTTTTTTCATTTTTTTCGCAAGCTTTCTTATTCACTACTTTTTCTTGCTTCAAGAATTAATTTCATGATTTTTCAGATTATCAATAACATTTCTCTTTGTTCATCATTCTTTCAAGAGCCAACAATTTTAACATTCATAAATAACAAGATAAAAAATATGCACTGTTCAAGCATTCATTCAGAAAACAAAGAGTATTGCCACCACATCAAAATAATTAAACTAATTTCAAGATAAAATTTGAAATTCAAGTATTTCTTGTTCTTTTGTAATTAAGCACATTTTTCATTTAAGAGAGGTGAAGGATTCATGGAATTATTCATAGTTTTAAGACATAGACACTAGACACTAATGATCATGTAGTGACGACACAAACATGGATAACACATAAAGTATAAAACCGAAAACAGAAAAATAAATAGATAAGAATATTAAGGAATGAGTCCACCTTAGTGAGGGTGGCGTCTTTCTCTTGAAGAACCAATGGTGCTCTTGAGCTCCTTTATGTCTCTTTCTTGCTTTTGTTGCTCCTCCCTCACAGCTCTTTAATCTTCTCTAATCTTATGGAGAATGATGGAGTGCTCTTGGTGCTCCTCCCTTAGATGATCCATGTTGTAACTCAAGCCTTCCAAAGAGGTGTTGAGTTGCTCCCAATAGTCGTGTGGAGGAAATTGCATCCCTCGAGGCATCTCAGGGATTTCTTGACAAGGATCTTCCTCATGCTCTTGTTGAGGTCCATGAGTGGGCTCTCTTGTTTGCTCCATTCTTTTCTTAGTGATGGGCTTATTGATGCATGAGCATCTGTCCTATCTTTTTCTAGTGAATTTGCATCTAAATTGTTAAGTTTAATAAAGAATTAATTATCTTTTAGCCAATATGGATGCTACTTTGAGTCTTTTGCAATTTTGTTTATTTTAGGCAGCATTCGACTGGATTTGATGGAGTTTCTGTAGCTTAAGAATCAAAAGAGATTTCAGCGAGGAGCGACGCGTACGCGTGACTGACGCGTACGCGTGATTTGGAGCTTTCCATGGCGACGCGTGCGCGTGACTTGCAGAAGAGACTATCGACGCGTACGCGTGATATGCGCCTCGTGCAGAAAATGTAGAAGCCGCTGGGGGTGATTTCTGGGCCCCATTTTAGCACCCAAGTTAGGCGCAGATCCAGTGAAGCCAATTGGCCCCCACGTTACAAGACGCGGAGTAGTTAGTTAATTCTACTTTAAATTCAAATTTGATTTTAAAATAGGAAAAAATATTATCTTAATTTAAAATATTAGATTTTAAATTAATTAGGATTAGTTATAAAAAGGGAAGACTTCTCTTCTATTAGGTACATTACATCAGAGGGATTCCATTAGGGAATTCTATACAAATTTACATTCTACATTCCATGAGCAACTAAACCTCAATTGTTAAGGTTAGGAGCTCTGTCTATTTTCATGGATTGATTCGTTTGATCTTTTTAATTTAATTCATGCATTGATTTATATTTCAATAATTGTTTTTGTTCTTTGTTTTATGAATATGGGTGGAACGGAAGTATGACCCATGTTCTAACTGAGTTCTTGTAAAACTTGGAAAAGCTCTATACTTGAACAATAGCTTGAAAATATATTATCTTGAATTTCTAATTGTTTGTATTTAACGGGATACGTGACATATAATCCCTTTATTTTTGGATAATTAGGATTCTTTTGGCATATAAACTAGAAATTGATCATCACCCTCTAATTGGAATTAATTGACCAAGGAATTGGTAGTTGATAAATTTTAGAGGAGACTAGGAAGGTCTAAGGAATTAAGGTCTAGTCACATATAGTTTGCCATGAAATTAAGTCTTGCATGATTAAATTAATTAGTAATAAAAGTTAATCCGGAAAAATAGATAACTCTGAAACCTTAACTGCCTTCTTAATATTTTATTCCCAACTTATTTACTTGTCTGTATTTAATGCTCTTTGAATACCAAAACACTCTTTTCTGCTTGCCTAACTAATCCTATCAAACGCTATTGTTGCTTGATCCATCAATCCTCGTGGGATCGACCCTTACTCATATAAGGTATTACTTGGTACGACTCGGTGCACTTGCCGGTTAGTAGTGTGGGTTGTAAAATACCGCACCAAGTTTTTGGCGCTGTTGCCGGAGATTGATTGTGATTGACAACTATTAGTTGTTTTGACTGCTTAGATTAGGCGTTTTTGTTTTAATTTTATTTAAAATTTTGCTTTAAATTTTCAAAAAAAAAATAATTTTAATTCTCTTTATTTCACTATTTATTTTTTTTCTTTCTTCCCGGATTTTGCTTTAAATTTTTTTTCTTATGTTAACTTTTCTTTTTTCCTTTCTTTACGTTAATTTTTTTCCTTTTTCCTTTCGTTTACGTTATTTTTTTTTTCTCTTTTCCTTTTCGTTTACTTTCTTTACCCCCTCCCCTGTTTCGTTTTAATTTTTTTTCTTTTATTACTTGATTTTCAAAAAAAAATTTAATTAAATTTTAAATTTTTAAAAAAATTTTTTGAATTATTTTATAAAAAAAGAAAAAAATTAAATAAATAAATAGCAACAATATTTTTTTTAATTTCTGAAATTAAGTTTGGTGTTTTCTAGTTAGTTTTATTTTAATTCTTAGAGTTCTGTTCTTTCTTCTTTGCTTTCCTATTTACCACATGGTGCGTTTAATCCTTTTTGGTGTTTTGTGCTAAGGAAAAATAATGGAGAGTGATCACATGGGTTGCTACTCAAACCCGAGTAGTGATTCATATTATGGTGGATGGAGGAACTATCCAAATTTTGGTTGGCAAAGTCAAAACCAAAGGAACTTCAATGCTCCATGTTCTAACTATCAAGAGCCACCACCTCCATATTCATACCACGAACCACTATCTCCATATTCATACCAAGAACCACCACCTTTCTATCCATATCAAGAACCATCATCCTTCTACCCATATCAAGAGACACCATCTTCCTATTTATCTCAAATACCATCAGATCTTGAGCTCCTCATAAAAGAATGCCTATATGATATAAAGACAAGTGTCAAAAATATATAGAAACATGTGCAGTCAATTATCAAGTCACAGGAAGAGGAGCAAGTAAATTCCTTCCCAAGAGATATAATGCAAGATCCTATGGAAGAAAGTGAGGAAATCAATCAAAGGAGTTTATACTCCAATGAACTAGGGAACTTTTCATCCTCACACATGGAAGAAAAGGAAGATGCAAAAACAAAAGAGGAAGATGCACCCACAAAGGAGGAAGATGCACAACCTCCCATGCCCTTGGTAACCAATGAAGAAGAGATTGAATTAGAAGAAAGCTACCAAGAGGAAGAGGTTGAAATTGAGTAAGTGGTGGACGAAATTGTGATCACTATTCTTTGTACTTGTATGGATTTATTCAATAATTGTCTTTATTTGAATTCACAACTCCGTTCAACTAACCAGCAAGTGTACTGGGTCGTCCAAGTAATAAACCTTACGTGAGTAAGGGTCGATCCCACAGAGATTGTTGGTATGAAGCAAGCTATGGTTACCTTGTAAATCTCAGTTAGGCAGATTAAATCTGTTTATGGGTTTTTGAAAATAGAAATAAGAAAATAAATAATAAAAGGGATAGAATACTTATGCAGATTCATTGGTGGGAATTTCAGATAAGCGAGTGGAGATGCTGTATGGCTCAAGGACGCATGCTCTCCTACTGCTTCTACTCAATCCTTCTTACTCCTTTCCATGGCAAGCTGTGTATAGGGGTTCACCATCAGCGGTGGCTACTTTCAATCCTCTCGGGAAAATGATCCTATGCGGCTGTCACTCGCAAGGCTAATCGTCTGGAGGCATCACCCATGGTTGATGGCTACATCCCATCCTCGCAGTGAAAACTATGCTCACGCACTCTGTCACAGTACGGCTAATCACTGGTTGGTTCTTGCACCTACTGGAATAGAATCCCTTGATTCTTTTGCGTCTGTCACTAACGCCCAGCACTTGCAAGTTTGAAGCACGTCACAGTCATTCATTACCGGAATCCTACTCGGAATACCACAGACAAGGTGAGACTTTCCGGATTCCCAGGATCCTACTCGGAATACCACAGACAAGGTGAGACTTTCCGGATCCTCATAAATGCCGCCATCTATCTAGCTTATACCACGAAGATTCTGTTGGGGAATCTAAGAGATACGCATTCAAGCTCTGTTGCATGTAGAACGGAAGTGGTTGTCAATCACGTGCGTTCATAAGTGAGAATGATAATGAGGGTTACTTATCATCACATTCATCATGTTCTTGGGTACGAATGAATATCTTGGAATAAGAATAAGAGAGATTTGAATAAAAGAAAACAGAATTTCATTAATACTTGAGGTACAGCAGAGCTCCACACCCTTAATCTATGGTGTGCAGAAACTCCACCATTGAAAATACATAAGCAAAGGGTTCAGGCATGGCCGAATGGCCAGCCCTCTCCATGATCAAGTGACCGAATGATAAAAGACTTAAAGTGGTCAAAAGATGTCTAATACAATAGATAAATGTCCTATATATACTAGACTAGCTACTAGGGTTTACATGAGTAAGTAATTGATGCATAAATCCACTTCCGGGGCCCACTTGGTGTATGTTTGGGCTGAGCTTGATCAATCCACGAGCTAAGGCTTCTCTTGGAGTTGAACTTCGAGTTATGACGTGTTTTGGGCGTTCAACTCCGAATCATGACGTTTTTCTGGCGTTTAACTCTACACAGCAGCATGAACTTGGCGTTCAACGCCAAGTTACGTCGTCAATCTTCGTATAAAGTATGGACTATTATATATTGCTGGAAAGCCCTGGATGTCTACTTTCCAACTCCGTTGAGAGCGCGCCAATTGGAGTTGTGCAACCCCAGAAAATCCATTTCGAGTGCAGGGAGGTCAGATTCCAACAGCATCAGCAGTCCTTTTGTCAGCCTTCTTCAGAGTTTTGCTCAAATCCCTCAATTTCAGTCAGAATTTACCTGAAATCACAGAAAAACACACAAACTCATAGTAAAGTCCAGAAATGTGAATTTAACATAAAAACTAATGAAAACATCCCTAAAAGTAGCTCAAACTTACTAAAAACTACCTAAAAACAATGCCAAAAAGCGTATAAATTATCCGCTCATCAGTAAGCTTACAAAGAAGTGGAAGAATTCAAAGAAGAACACAAGGAAGTGGAGCTTGCAAGAACTCTCCCAAAGCCATCACCATCCAATACAACATTCAAGTGGGTAAAATTCCTACCCTTAACCTTTAGTTTCCCACTTGAATATGGGCTACTAGAGACGGATGGTCAACTTAAAGCTCTTTGTGGCATTAAGAGTAAGAGAAAGATGGTTAGTGGCAAGAGTTGTCAAGCAAGGTTCAATATGGTTGCATGCTCCAAATTGAAGTGCAATGATTGGTGTAGAGCTCAATTGAATGGATCTAGAAGGTTGTTTGGATGCCTCTGTGAGAATTCAGACCGCTTGCTACCCGGCGAGAACAATGGTGATACATAAGAAGACGGGTGTAAAAGCAAGATTTGGGATCCTGGAATTCATTCCCACAACGAACACCCATTGGGCCTTGTCACTTGCTTCAACTTGCTCAAAGGCGTTAGGTGCCTAGTTTGGGATCCTGGTGACCATTGGAATTACAAACATTGGTGGAGATTCCTGGATCAGTACAAGCACAAGCCACCATGACAAGGAGCTCACCACATGTCCAACTTAAGGACTTTAACTAAAAGTGCTTGGTGGGAGACAACCCACCGTGGTATGATTGTTCTTTTTCATATCCTTAGTTATTTTCTCATTTATTTTATTTTTATTGAGTTCTTACTAATTTTTTGATCATGCAGCTATTTTTATCACAGGAACCGAACACCTCAAGCTATAAAAAAAATAAAAAATAAAAAAATAAAAAAACGTGCACACGACGCGCAAGCGTCGCTGATGCGTACGCGTCAGAGGGGTGTGCGTGAAAAATAAAAATAAACAGAGAGTTATGCGGGAGTGGCACAAGAATGGAGCCTTTCGCACAAACAAGCCCACGCGATCGCGTACCCCACGCGTTTGCGTCGTTTGTGATTTTTGCCATCCACGCGAGCGCGCCACTGATGCGGACGCGTGACTTACAAAATCGACGTAAAAGAGTGTTTGGGTAGAGAGTTGTGCTGGCTTGGGGCAAGAAGTGTGTTAAAAGCACAAATTTGGTCCCGCGGATGCGTGACTGACGTGTCCGCGTCAACTGCACATATGGCCATCCACGCGTTCGCGTGCATGACGTGAACGCGTCGTATGAAATATTGGTTCCTAAGCCATGCAAACAGAAAGTCGCGCGGGCACGCGGCTGGCTTCGCGCGAATCGCACAAAACCCAGGGCACGCAGACGCGTGCTTGACGCTTACGCGTCATTATGGAAATTTCGCGACCCACGCGAACGTGTGCTGCATGCGTTCACGTCGCTTGCGCCACACTAGTTCGCCGCCCAGTTTTCTTTCTCCTCTCTCCCTCCCAATTCTAATCCTCTCTTGTTCTTTTATCCTTTTATTTTTCTTTTTCTGTCCTCATGATATTTATCTCTTTCTATTTTCAGTACTTCTTTGCTTGAGGACAAGCAAAACTTTAAGTTTGGTGTTGACGCTTCGCTTAAGGGTTTTTCTATTTATTCCTATGGCACCAAAGAGGGAGGCGAATCATCTTCACTGAGGAGCACAACCTGAAGAATAAAACGACCACTAGGATAACTAAGGTGGTTGAGTTCCTTTCATATTTTTTATTCCTCCTTTCTTTTTCTATGTTATGTTCCGGTTTTCTGCTATTTTGTTTTGTTTGATGCATGATCCTTTATTAGTTAGAATCCTAGGACTAGTTTAGTTTCCTTTTTTTATGCTGAAAAGATGTTTCAAGTACCACTCACTGAACTTGAATCCAAAAAGAAAAGAAAAAGAAGTGATGTATTGCATGAGAAATTGAGTTTAATTCTAAAAATAATCTTATTTACTTAAATGTGGTGGTATTTTCTGTGATTTTTGAATGCATGATATGAACAGTGCATATTTGAATTTGAATCAAGGGATGTTGATGTATAAGGAACAGGAATTTAGAGAATTATTATGACTTCTCTGAAATAAACAAAAATTTAATCCTTGAAGCAAAAGAAACAGCAAAAGAAAAAAATTATTATATAAATAAATAAATAATAATAAAAGCAAGGTCCAAGGCTCTGAGCATCAATGACTACGGAGGTCAGACATGATTAAAAGCTCAAAGAGTTGTTTCCCTAGTCATATGATTGTGGTGTGATTGTGTCAAGTAATCCTTGAGATAAAACACTTAGAGTTGAGACCAAGTGCGTTTAACAGAGTATGCCAAAGGCTTTGAGCACCACTGTCTGGGAGTAATTGAAAGAAAAATCAGAACGCAAAGAGAGTTCCCCAGTTACGTGCTTGTGGTGTTTCGGTGTCAAGTAACTCTTGAGACAAAACATTTAAAGTCACGGCTAGGCTCAAGGTGCAAAGGCTTAAAAGAAAAAAAATGAATAAATAAATAAATAAATAAAAATTAAAGTAAATTTTGCTGTGTTCAAGGATTAAAATGAAATATAAAAGATCAGAGAATTCATAATATTATCCGGATTCTAAATCCGAATGACATTAACATTCTTCTGATTCAAAGGAGAGTGAGATGCCAAAACTATTTAGGATTGCAGTTGTAAACCCCACTATGAGAAGAGACATGAGCTTAATCGAACTCTCATTCTCATGCAAATTCACATCCTAAGCTTATATTGGTTTTGGTTGCTTGAGGACAAGTAACAGTTTAAGTTTGGTGTTGTGATGCGTGAGCATCTTTCCTATCTTTTCCTAGTGAATTTGCATCTAAATTATTGAGTTTAATAAAGAATTAATTATCTTTTAGCCAATATGGATGCTACTTTGAGTCTTTTGCAATTTTGTTTATTTTAGGTAGCATTCGACTGGATTTGATGGAGTTTCTGCAGCTCAAGAATCAAAAGAAATTTCAGCGAGGAGCGACGCGTACGCGTGACGTGATTTGGAGCTTTCCATGGCGACGCGTGCGCGTGACTGACGTGTACGCATGATTTGAAGATTTGCTCAGCGACGCGGACACATGACCGACGCGTCCGCGTGACCTGCGGAAGAGACTATCGACGCGTACGCGCGACTGACGCGTACGCGTGACATGCGCTACGTGCATAAAACGTAGAAACCACTGGGGTGATTTCTGGGCCCCATTTTAGCACCCACGTTAGGCGCAGATCCAGTGAAGCCAAGTGGTCCCCACGTTACAAGACGCAGAGTAGGTAGTTAATTCTGATTTAAATTCAAATTTGATTTTAAAATAGGAAAAGATATTATCTTAATTTAAAATATTAGATTTTAAATTAATTAGGATTAGTTATAAAAAGGGAAGACTTCTCTTCTATTAGGTACATTACATCAGAGGGATTCCATTAGGGAATTCTATACAAATTTACATTCTACATTCCATGAACAACTAAACCTCAATTGTTAAGGTTAGGAGCTCTGTCTATTTTCATGAATTGATTCGTTTGATCTTTTTAATTTAATTCATGCCTTGATTTATATTTCAATAATTGTTTTCGTTCTTTGTTTTATGAATATGGGTGGAATGGAAGTATGACCCATGTTCTAACTGAGTTCTTGTAAAACTTGGAAAAGCTCTATACTTGAACAATAGCTTGAAAATATATTATACTGAATTTTTAATTGTTTGTATTTAACGGGATACGTGACATATAACCCCTTTATTTTTGGATAATTAGGATTCTTTTGGCATATAAACTAGAAATTGATCATCACCCTCTAATTGGAATTAATTGACCAAGGAATTGGCAACTGATAAATTTTAGAGGAGACTAGGAAGGTCTAAGGAATTAGGGTCTAGTCACATATAGTTTGCCATGAAATTAAGTCTTGCATGATTAAATTAATTAGTAATAAAAGTTAATCCGGAAAAATAGATAACTCTGAAACCTTAACTGCCTTCTTAATATTTTATTCCCAACTTATTTACTTGTCTGTGTTAAATGCTCTTTGAATACCAAAACACTCTTTTCTGCTTGCCTAACTAATCCTATCAAATGCTATTGTTGCTTGATCCATCAATTCTCGTGGGATCGACCTTTACTCACGTAAGGTATTACTTGGTATGACCCGGTGCACTTGCCGGTTAGTAGTGTGGGTTGTAAAATACTGCACCACTTATCCTCTTCAATGAGGATGTCTCCTTCTATGTCAATCCCATGTAAATTGCATAGATGACAAATGAGATGAGAAAAGGCTAACCTTGCCAAGGTGGATGACTTGTCAGCCACCTTTTAGAGTTCTAGAGGTATGATCTCACGAACTTCCACTTCCTCCCCAATCATGATACTATGGATTTTGATGGCCCGATCTATAGTCACTCCAGATCGGTTGCTAGTAGGAATGATGGAACGTTGGATGAACTCCAACCATCCTCTAGCCGCGGGCTTAAGGTCCGGTCTTCACAATTGAATTGGATTGCCTTTTGAGTCTCTTTTCCATTGAGCTCCTTCCACACATATGTCCATGAGGACCTGTTCCAACCTTTGATCAAAGTTGACCCTTCTAGTGTAGGGGCGTGCGTTTACTTGCATCATTGGCAAGTGAAATGCCAACCTTACATTTTCCGGACTGAAATCTAAGTATTTTCCTCGAACCATTGTAAGCCAATTCTTTGGATTTGGGTTCATACTTTGATCATAGTTCCTAGTGATCCATGCATTGGCATAGAACTCTTGAACCATTAAGATTCTGACTTGTTGAATAGGGTTAGTGAGAACTTCCCAACCTCTTCTTCGGATTTCATGTCGGATCGACGGATACTCATTTTTCTTGAGCATGAAAGGGACCTCAGGGATCATCTTTTTCTTGGCCACAACTTCATAGAAGTGGTCTTGATGGACCTTTGAGATGAATCCTTCTATCTCCCATGACTCAAAGGTGGAAGCTTTTGCCTTCTCTTTCCTCTTTCTGGAGGTTTCTCCGGCCTTAGGTGCCATAAATGGTTATGGAAAAACAAAAAGTAATGCTTTTATCACACCAAACTTAAAAGGTTTGCTCGTCCTCGAGCAAAAGAAGAAAGAAAGAAGGGGAAGAAGAAGAAAAATGGAGGATATATAGGGTTATAGGTGGTTCGGCCAAGATGGTGGAATGGTGTTTGTGTGGTATGAATATGAAGGAGTAGTGAGGAGTTTATATAAGAGTGAGGGGAGGGTTGGGATTCAGTCATTAGGGTTGGGTTTGGGAGGTAAAAGTGTTTGAATTTGAAAGTGAGGTAGGTGGGTTTTTTTTTGGGAAGATATATGGAGGTGATTGGGGAAGAGGTGATGGGGAAGAGTGAATGAGTTGATTGGTAAGGGATATTTGGGGAAGAGTGTTGTGGGAAGGTAGGTGGAGATCCTGTGGGGTCTACAGATCCTGAGGGGTTAATTATTTATCATCCCTGCTCCTGTGAGGCGTGTAAACGCCCTTGCATTGCAATCCTGGCATTTAACGCCAGATTGCTGCTTGTTTCTCGCGTTTAACCCTAGCTTGTATTCCTTTCCTGACGTTAAACGCCAGGATGCAACATGTTTCTAGCGTTTAACGCCAGGTTGTTACTTCATTCTGGCATTTAATGCCAGTCTGGTGCTTGTTTTTGGCGTTTAACGCCATCTTTTATTCCTTTCCTGGCGTTTAACGCCAGGATGCAACCTGTTTCTGGCATTTAACGCCAGCTTGTTGCTTCTTTCTGGCGTTTAACACCAGTCTGGTGGTTTTTTCTGGCGTTTAACACCCAGAATGGTGCCAGATTGGGCGTTAAACACCCATTCTGCTACCCTTACTGGCATTTAAACGCCAGTAAGTTTCTCCTTCAGGGTGTGCTGTTTTTAATGCTATTTTTTATTTTTCTTTAATTTTGCAGTAGTTTTTGTGACTCCACATGATCATCAACCTAAAAAAAAGAAATAACATAGATAAATAAAATTGGGTTTCCTCCCAATAAGCATTTCTTTAATGTTAATAGCTTGACAGTGAGCTCTCATGGAGCTTCACAGATGTTTAGAGCATTATTGGGACCTCCCAACACCAAACTTAAAGTTTGAATGTAGGGGTTCAACACCAAACTTAGAGTTTGGTTGTGGCCTCCCAACACCAAACTTAGAGTTTGACTGTGGGGGCTTTGTTTGGCTCTGTATTGAGAGAAGCTTTACTTGCTTCCTCTCTATGGTTACAGAGGGAGATCTTTGAGTTTTAAACACAAGGTAGTCCTCATTCACTTGAAGGATCAACTCTCCTCTGTCCACATCAATCACAGCTTTTGCTGTGGCTAGGAAGGGTCTTCCAAAGATGATGGATTCATCTTCATCCTTCCCAGTGTCTAGGATTATGAAGTCAGCAGGGATGTAAAGACCTTTGACCTTTACTAGCACGTCCTCTACCTGTCCATAAGCCTTCTTCATGGATTTGTCTGCCATCTCTAATGAGAATTTGGTAGCCTGTACCTCAAAGATTCCCAGTTTTCCATTACAGAGAGTGGCATTAAGTTTATGCCTGACTCCAAGTCACACAAAGCCTTCTCAAAGGTCATGGTGCCTATGGTACAGAGAATTAAGAATTTACCAGGATCCTGTTTCTTTTGAGGTAATGACTGCCTAACCAAGTCATTCAGTTCATTGGTGAGCAAGGGGGGTTCATCCACCCAAGTCTCATTACCAAATAACTTGGCATTCAGCTTTATGATTACTCCAAGGTACTTAGCAACTTGCTCTTTAGTGATATCTTCATCCTCTTCAGAGGAGGAATACTCACGAGAGCTCATGAATGACAGAAGTAGGTTCAATAGAATCTCTATGGTCTCTAAATGAGCCTCAGATTCCTTAAGTTCCTCAAATAGGAACTCCTTTTTGTCCAGAGGATGTCCCATGAGGTCTTCCTCACTGGGATTCACGTCCTTCTCCTCCTCTCCAGGTTCGACCACACCAAGTAAAGTTATGGCCTTGCACTCTCTTTTTGGATTATCTTCTGTATTATTTGGGAGAGTACTAGGAGGAGTTTCAGTGACTCTTTTACTCAGCTGGCCCACTTGTGCCTCCCAATTTCTAATGGAGGACCATGTTTCATTCATGAAACTTAGAGTGGACTTAGATAGATCAGAGACTATGTTTGCTAAGCTAGAGGGACTCTGCTCAAAATTCTTTGTCTGTTATTTAGAAGATGATGGAAAAGGCTTGCTATTGCTAAAGCTATTTCTTCCACCATTATTAAAGCCTTGTTGAGGCTTTTGTTGATCCTTCCATGAGAAATTTGGATGATTTCTCCATGACGGATTATAGGTGTTTCCATAGACTTCACCCATGTAATTCACCTCTGCCATTGTAGGGTTCTCAGGATCATAAGCTTCTTCTTCAGAAGATGCTTCTTTAGTACTGTTGAATGCATTTTGCAATCCATTTAGACTCTGAGAAATCATATTGACTTGCTGAGTCAACATTTTGTTCTGAGCCAATATGGCATTCAGAGCATCAATTTCAAGAACTCCCTTCCTCTGAGGCATCCCATTAGTGACAGGATTCCTTTCAGAAGTGTACATGAACTGGTTATTTGTAACCATGTTAATGAGTTCCTAAGCTTCTGCAGGCGTTTTCTTTAGGTGAATGGATCCACCTGCAGAATGGTCCAATGACATTTTAGACAATTCAGACAGACCATCATAGAATATATCCAAGATGATCCATTCTGAAAGCATGTCAAAAGCACACTTTTTGGTCAGTTCCTTGTATATTTCCCAAGCTTCATAGAGGGATTCACCTTCTTTCTGTCTGAAGGTTTGAACATCCACTCTAAGCTTGCTCAGCTTTTGAGGAGGAAAGAACTTGGCTAAGAAAGCCGTGACCAGCTTATCCCAAGAGTTCAGGCTATCTTTAGGTTGAGAGTCCAACCATATTCTAGCTCTATCTCTTACAGCAAAAGGGAAAAGCATAAGCTTATAGACCTCGGGATCAACTCCATTGGTCTTAACAGTATCACAGATCTGTAAGAACTCAGTTAAGAACTAAAAAGGAACTTCTGATGGAAGTCCATAAAACTTACAATTCTGTTGCATCAAAGAAACTAATTGAGGCTTTAGCTCAAAATTGTTTGCTCCAATGGTAGGGATTGAGATTCTTCTTCCATGGAAGTTGGAATTTGGTGCAGTGAAGTCACCAAGCATCTTCCTTGCATTGTTGTTGGGTTCGGCCATGTCTCTTTCTTTTTCGAGATTCTCTGTAAGGATTTCTCTGGATTGTTGTGCTTTAGCTTCTCTTAGCTTCTTCTTCAGAGTCCTTTCAGGTTTAGGATCTGCTTCAACAATAATGTCCTTGTCCTTGCTCCTGCTCATATGAAAAATAAGAGAACAAAAAAGAAGAGGAATCCTCTATGTCACAGTATAGAGATTCCTTTATATGAGTAAAGAGAAGAAGAATAGAAGTGGAAAAATTCGAACACAGAGAGGGAGAGAGGGTTCGAATTATAAGAAGAAGAGAAGAGCGTTAGTGATTAAATAAATAAATAGAAGGAGATGAGAGAGAGGAGTTTTCGAAAATAATTAAGAAGAAAAGGAAAATATTTTTGTTTTTATTTTAATTATTAGTTAAAATTCGAAAATTAAGAGAAGAAATAAAATTAAAATTAAAATTTGAAACAATTAGTTAATTAAAAAGAATTTTCAAAAAGGGTGAGGAATTTTCGAAAATTAGATAGAGAAAAGTAGTTAGGTGGTTTTGAAAAAGATAAGAAATAGTAAAACAAACAAAAAGTTGATTAGTTAGTTGAAAAAGATTTGAAAATCAATTTTTAAAAGATAAGAAGTTAGAAAATATTTTTGAGATCAAATTTTTGAAAAAGATATGATTTGAAAAAGATATGTTTGAAAAGAAATGATTGAAATTTATTTTAAAAAAGATTTGAAAAAGAAATTTAGAAAGATTTGATTTTTTAAAATTAAAATTGATTACTTGACTAACAAGAAACTAAAAGATATGATAATAGAATTTAAAGATTGAACCTTTCTTAACAAGAAAGTGACAAATTTCAAATTTTTTAATCAATCACATTAATTGTTAATAAAGTTTTCGAAAATTATGAAATAAAATTAAGAAAAAGATTTTAAAAATCAATTTTTAAAATTTTCAAAAATAATAAAAAATGAAAAAGATTTTATTTTTGAAAAAGATTTTGAAAAGATAGGATTTTTAAAATTGAAATCTTAACTTGACTAACAAGAAACAACTAATTTTAAAATTTTTTGACTAAGCCAACCTAAAGATTTCGAAATTTATGAGAGAAATAAGGGAAAGATATTTTTTTATTTTTAAACTTTTAATGATAAGAGAGAAAAATAACAAAATGACTCAAGACATGAAAACTTAAGATCAAAACATATAATGCATGCAAGAACACTTTGAATGTCAAGATGAACACCAAGAACACTTTGAAGATCAAGATGAACATCAAGTACTTATTTTTGAAAAATTTTTAAGAAAAACATGCAAGATACCAAACTTAGAGATTTTTTATGTTTAGACACTGAATGCAAAAATGCATATGAAAAACAACAAAAGACACAAAACAAGAAAATATGAAGATCAAACAAGAAGACTTATCAAGAACAACTTGAAGATCATGAAGAACACCATGCATAAGTTTTCGAAACTTTTTAGAAAAATTAAAACATGAAATTGACACCAAACTCAAAACTTGACTCTAGACTCAAACAAGAAACACAAAATATTTTTTATTTTATGATTTTATAATTTTTTGGATTTTTTTGGAAAATTATTTTTAGAAAAACGAAAGAAAAAAAAGAGAAATTTTGAAATATTTTGAAAACTTTTTGAAAATAAAATAATGCTTAAAACAAGAAGAAAATTACCTAATATGAGCAACAAGATGAACCGTCGGTTGTCCAAACTCGAACAATCCCCGGCAACGGCGCCAAAAACTTGGTGCACGAAATTGTGATCTCAATGGCGCTAACAACTTGTACGCACAATTGTAATCTCAACTCTTTTTCATAACTTCGCACAACTAACCAGCAAGTGCACTGGGTCGTCCAAGTAATAAACCTTACGTGAGTAAGGGTCGATCCCACGGAGATTGTCGGCTTGAAGCAAGCTATGGTCATCTTGTAAATCTCAGTCAGGCGGATTCAAATGGTTATAGAGTTTTGATAATTAAAAGATAAATAAACATAAAATAAAGATAGGGATACTTATGTAATTCATTGGTGGGAATTTCAGATAAGCGTATGGAGATGCGTTCTTCCTTCGGAATCTCTGCTTTCCTACTGACGTCATCCAATCCTTCATACTCCTTTCTATGGCAAGCTGTATGTTGGGTGTCACCATTGTCAATGGCTAATTTTCGTCCTCTCAGTGAAAATAGTCCTTTACGGTTTCTGTACAGCTAATCAATTGTCGGATTTCTCGTCTCGGATGAAAAATACCATGCACAGACATCGTATAGGTAATCAGCTATTGGTTTTTGATCGTATAGGAATAGGATTTACTATCCTTTTGTGTCTGTCACCATGCCCTACAGTCGCGAGTTTGAAGCTCGTCACAGTCATCCCATCCCAGATCCTACTCGGAATACCACAGACAAGGTTTAGACTTTCCGGATCTCAAGAATGCTGCCAATGGATTCTAGCTTATACCATGAAGATTCTAATCTTGGATTCAGATGCTCCATTGTTAGAGGGGAGTCAATGTGAATAGTTGATTAGAAATCCAAGAGATATATATTCATGATTGTTTTCATGTAGAACGGAAGTGGTTGTCAATCACGCGTTCATAAGTGAGAATGGTGATGAGTGTCACATAATCATCCCATTCATCATGTTCTTGTGTGCAAATGAATATCTTAGAATAAGAATAAGCATGAATTGAATAGAAGAATAATAGTACTTTGCATTAACACTCGAAGAACAGCAGAGCTCTACACCTTAATCTATGGTGTGTAGAAACTCCACCGTTGAAAATACATAAGTGAAAATAGGATAGGCATGGCCGTGAGGCCAGCCCCCAGTGTCTAAGGACTAACAATAATCAAAGATGTTCCAAAGGCTCGTCCAAAGATCCCTAATACAATAGTAAAAAGTTCTATTTATACTAAACTAGTTACTAGGGTTACAGAAATAAGTAAATGATGCAGAAATCCACTTCCGGGCCCACTTGGTGTGTGCTTGGGCTGAGCATTGAAGCTTTCATGTGTAGAGGTCTTCCTTGGAGTTAAACGCCATTTTGTAACTTGTTTCTGGCATTTGACTCTAGCTTGAAAGTTGTTTCTGGCGTTTAATGCCTGAATAGGGCAGAAAGCTGGCGTTGAACGCCAGTTTGCATCGTCTAAAGTTGGGAAACGTATGGACTATTATATATTTCTGGAAAGCTGTAGATGTCTATTTTCCAACGCAATTAAGAACGCTCCATTTGGATTTCTGTAGCTTAAAAAAAATCCATTTCGAGTGCAGAGAGGTCAGAATCCAACAGCATCAGCAGTCCTCTGTCAGCCTCTGAATCAGATTTTTGCTCAAGTCCCTCAATTTCAGCCAGAAAATACCTGAAATCACAGAAAAATACACAAACTTATAGTAAAGTCTAGAAATATGATTTTTGCTTAAAAACTAATAAAAATATACTAAAAAGTAGCTAGATCCTACTAAAAACTACCTAAAAACAATGACAAAAAGCGTATAAATTATCCGCTCATCAGCAAGCTTCCTCTCCATTCTCCAAGCCATTCCTGCCCTGTTGGTGGACGAAATTGTGATCTTTAATTAATGGCTCCTTGGCATGTGCCAAGGAGAACTAATTTAACTAACTGATTACTTGCTCAGAGCACAATTCCGTTCAACTAACCAGCAAGTGTACTGGGTCGTCCAAGTAATACCTTACGTGAGTAAGGGTCGAATCCACAGAGATTATTGGTTTGAAGTAATCAATATTTATTTTATTAGTCTTAGTCAGGATATCAATAGGATTATTTGGATTTATTTGTAAAAAGCCAAACTGCAAATTTCATAAAATTGTAAGTTAAAATAATAGAGTTACTTGATTTTCAGTACTGGGGAATATGTTGGAGTTTTGGAGATGCTTTGCCCTCTGACTTCAACTCTTCCTTGAAATCCTCTTCTCACACGCAGGTTCCTTCCATGGCAAGCTCTATGTAGGGTGTCACCGTTGTCAATGGCTACTTCCCATCCTCGCAGTGAAAACTATGCACGCACTCTGTCACAGTACGGCTAATCACCGGTTGGTTCCCGCTCCTACTGGAATAGAATCACTCTTTTGCGTCTGTCACTAACGCCCAGCAGGTTAAAGTTTGAAGCACGTCACAGTCATTCAATCCCGGAATCCTACTCGGAATACCACAGACAAGGTTTAGACTTTCCGGATTCTCATGAATGCCGCCATCAATCCGGCTTATACCACGAAGATTCTGTTGGGGAATCTAAGAGATATTCATTCAATCTGATGTAGAACGGAGGTGGTTGTCAGGCACACGTTCATGGGTTGAGGAAGGTGATGAGTGTCACGGATCATCACCTTCTCCACAGTTAAGCGCGAATAAACATCTTAGATAAGAACAAGCGTGTTTGAATGGAAAACAAAGGAATTGTATTAAATCATCGAGACGCTGCAGAGCTCCTCACCCCCAACAATGGAGTTTAGAGACTCATGCCGTCACAAAGTATGTAATTCAGATCTGAAAATGTCATGTGGTACAAGATAAGTCTGTAAAAGTTGTTTAAATAGTAAACTAGTACCCTAGGTTTACAGGAAATGAATAAACTAAGATAATTGGTGCAGAAATCCGCTTCTGGGACCCACTTGGTGTGTGCTGGGGCTGAGACTAAAGCTTTTCACGTGTGGAGGCCTTTCTTGGCGTCAAACTTCAGGTTGTGACGTGTTTTGGGCGTCCAACTCCGGATAATGACGTTTTTCTGGCGTTTAACTCCAGACAGCAGCATGAACTTGGCGTTTAACGCCAAGTTACGTCGTCTATCCTCGCTCAAAGTATGGACTATTATATATTGCTGGAAAGCCCTGGATGTCTACTTTCCAACGCCGTTGAGAGCGCGTCAATTGGACTCCTGTAGCTCCAGAAAATCCATTTCGAGTGCAGGGAGGTCAGGATCCAACAGCATCAGCAGTCCTTTTTCAGCCTAAGTCAGATTTTTGCTCAGCTCCCTCAATTTCAGTCAGAAAATACCTGAAATCACAGAAAAACACACAAACTCATAGTAAAGTCCAGAAATATGATTTTTGCCTAAAAACTAATATTATTCTACTAAAAACTAACTAAAACATGCTAAAATCTACATGAAATTACCCCCAAAAAGCGTACAAAATATCCGCTCATCACAACACCAAACTTAAACTGTTGCTTGTCCTCAAGCAACTAGATGAATAAAGTAGGTTCTAATAGAGATAAAGAAACAATAATATTCTCGAGTTCTAAATGAGGCTCAGATTCTTATTAGATGAGCGGGGCTTGTAGCTTTTTGTCTCTGAACAGTTTTGGCATCTCCCTGTATCTTTAAATTTTCAGAATGATTGGCATCCTTAGGAACTCGGAATTCAGATAGTATTGTTGATTCTCCTAGTGTAGTATGTTGATTCTTGAACACAGTCATTTTATGAGTCTTGGCTGTGGCCCTAAGCACTTTGTCTTCCAGTATTACCACCAGATACACAAATGCCACAGACACATAACTGGGTGAACCTTTTCAGATTGTGACTCAGCTTTGCTAAAGTCCCCAGTTAGTGGTGTCCAGAGCTCTTAAGCACACTCTTTAGCTTTGGATCACGACTTTAACCACTCAGTCTCAAGCTTTTCACTTGGACCTTCATGACACAAGCACATGGTTAGGGACAGCTTGGTTTAGCCGCTTAGGCCTGGATTTTATTTCCTTGGGCCCTCCTATCCATTGATGCTCAAAGCCTTGGATCCTTTTTACTCTTGGCTAGTGCTCATGGCTTGTGAATATTGTTTTTTTTTTTTTTTTTTGAACTGCTTTTTCTTGCTTCAAGAATCAATTTCATGATTTTTCAGATCATCAACAATATTTTTCGTGTTCCTCATCCTTTCAGGAGCCAATATTCATCAAATTCAAAGTACATATTATGCACTGTTCAAGCATTCATTCAGAGAACAAAAAGTATTGCCACCACATATAATTAATTATAAATTTTATTATTAAGAACTCGAAAAATATAAATTACTTCTTTATTCTAAAAGAATCTACTACTTTATTCATGCCTAATGATGATGAGAAAAATAAATTATAGCTTAATTGGAAATAAAATCAAAATAGACATCCTAATTACTGCTAAATATCTTCTAAGGTCAATTTCTAAAAGGAATAATCTCTACTAAGTTGGAACAGAGAAATTGGAACTCAGCAACCTGTTGTTTTGAGGAGTGGATGCTCCTCTGACTCTTTGGGGTGTGGTTCAAGGATTAATTTTTGGCGCTTCAGTTCCCTTAGATCACGCCCTTGCTCCTCTTGTTCCTTGAGCAGTTTGCAGATCATGCTACCTTGATTATTCTGTTCTTCCTTTATTTGATCCATAGCTTCTTGCAATCTGGAAACAGAAGCCTCAAGTTGTTCCCAATATTCATATTGGGGCAGTTCTGGGAGGGCTTCTTGTGCTCTCCTTCTGACAGGATCCTCTTGTTGCTGTTGCCTGACCATTGATATTCCAGTAATGGGCTTTTCAATTGGGATATATTCAGTTATTCCCATCTTTACTCCAGCCTCTTTGCAAAGCATAGAAACTAGGCTTGGATAAGCCAATTTGGCGTCCTTAGAATTCCTGTTTGCTATTTTATATAGCTCACAGGAGATCAGCTGATGGACTTCCACTTCTTTTCCCAACATGATGCAGTGAATCATGACAGCTCTTTTGATGGTAACTTCAGAATGGTTGCTGGTGGGCAAGATGGAACGACAAATAAAGTCCAGCCAGCCTCTGGCTACTGGTTTTAGATCTTCTCTTTTGAGTTGGACTGGGATGCCAGTTGTACTGGTAGTCCATTTGGCTCCAGGGATGCATATGTCCTCCAGAACCTTATCCAGCCCTTTATTGACCCTTATCATTCTCCTATTAAAGGAGTCTGGGTCATCTTTCAGTTGAGGGATCTTGAATACCTCCCTGATCCTGTCAGAATGGGTATGAATGATTTTTCCTCTGACCACTATCTTATGGTCAAAGATAGCAGCTCCAATGATTCTTTGCCTTTCTGTCTGCCATAGATTAGCATAGAATTCTTGAACCATATTCTTCCCCACTTTCGTTTCAGGATTGGCCAGAATTTCCCAATTCCTGTTCCGAATTTGCTCTTGGATTTCCGGATATTCATCTTCTTTCAGATCAAATCTGACTTCCGGGATCACTGATCTGTGACTCATTATCTTGTAGTAATGGTCTGAATGTTCTTTAGTTAAGAACTTCCCTTGGTTCCAAAGTGGCTTTGGAACGCTTTCTTTCTTTCCTCTTGGGGTGGTTTGTTTCCCTTTAGGGGCCATGATCAAGAGACACAATAGTTTTTGTGATCACGGGAAAACACACCAAACTTAGAGCTTTGCTTGTCCTCAAGCAAAAGAGAGGAAAGAAGAGGGATAGGAGGAGAGCAATGTGGAATGGTGATGATGAGGAGGGCGCCGAACACAAGATATAGGGAGGGGGGGTGGGTAATTTTCGAAAAAAAAATAAGAAAGAGATAAGATAAAAGATATAATTTTAAAAGATATGATCAGAAAAAGATATAATTTTAAAAAGGAAAAGATATAAATCAAAATTTAAAAGATATAATTGAATTTTTAATTTTGAAAAGGATTTTTTTAAAAGGAGTTAAAGATGTGTTGGAAACAAATTTGAAAAGCTGATGGCTTAAATTGGAAAGCCATTTGTTCTTTTGGGTTAAGATAAATCTAAAAAATTTGCAATCATTGGATTTTAGAAATTAGGATAAAAACTTTTGGAATTGAAAGTGATAATTTAAAATATGTTTATGCAAGAAATCATGAGTTGAAACATAAAAATTTTGAAAAAATGCAAAGAAAAATGAAATTGTACCTCCTCCCACCATCCTGGCGTTAAACGCCCACATGGTGCATGGTTTGGGCGTTTAACGCCCAGATGTTGCTTCTCCTGGGCGTTCAACGCCCATGTGATGCTTCTTCCTGGCGTTTAACGCCAGGAGGTCCTTCTTTACTGGGCGTTTTTCTAAACGCCCAGAATGCTAGCAGATTGGCGTTAAACGCCCAGAAGGTGCATCTTTCTGGCGTTTAACGCCCAGAAGATGCTTCTTCTTGGCGTTTAACGCCCAGAAGGCTACCCTTACTGGCGTTAAACGCCCAGTGGGTGCTTCTTTTGGGCGTTTAACGCCCAAAGTATTTCTTACTGGCTTTTTCATGCCAGTGAGCTTCCAAATTTCTCTGTAACTCTTGGGACTTCAATCAATTACTAATTCACCTTTGAAGATACTTGGACTCAAACCTGTAAAGAAAAGAAAATTTATTTAATCAGTAGATAAACTTTGTAAATGGCTGGGTTGCCTCCCAGCAAGCGCTTCTTTAATGTCATTAGCTGGACTGACACTGATATTCAATGTAATCTCAGTCTTGAGCATTCTTGCTCGAAATTATCTTCAAGATAGTGTTTAACTCTTTGTCCATTGACAATGAACTTTTTGTTAGAGTCACTATCCTGAAGTTCTATGTATCCATATGGTGATACACTTGTGATTACATATGGACCTTTCCACCGGGATTTTAATTTCCCAGGGAATAATTTGAGCCTTGAATTAAATAGCAGAACTTTCTGTCCTGGCTCAAAGACTCTGGATGACAATTTCTTATCATGCCATCTTTTTGCTTTCTCTTTGTAAATTTTTGCATTTTCGAAAGCATTGAGTCTAAATTCCTCTAGCTCATTTAACTGGAGTAGTCGTTTTTCTCCAGCTAACTTGGCATCAAGGTTCAGGAATCTGGTTGCCCAATAGGCTTTGTGTTCCAGTTCCACTGGCAAGTGACATGCCTTTCCATACACAAGCTGGTATGGAGAGGTCCCTATAGGGGTCTTGAATGCTGTTCTATATGCCCACAGAGCATCATCCAAGCTTCTTGCCCAATCCTTTCTACGGTTAATTACAGTCCGTTCCAGGATTCTTTTAAGTTCTCTATTTGAGACTTCAGCTTGCCCATTAGTTTGTGGGTGATATGGAGTAGCCACCCTGTGGTTGACTCCATAACGTACTAGAGCAGAGTAGAGCTGCTTATTACAGAAATGAGTACCCCCATCACTGATTAACACTCTAGGGATACCAAATCTGCTGAAGATATGTTTCTGGAGGAATTTTAACACTGTTTTAGTGTCATTAGTGGGTGTTGCTATAGCTTCCACCCATTTGGATACATAATCCACTGCCACCAGAATATAGGTGTTTGAGTATGATGGTGGGAAAGGTCCCATGAAGTCAATGCCCCATACATCAAACAACTCAATTTCCAAGATTCCTTGTTGAGGCATAGCATAACTGTGAGGCAGGTTGCCTGATCTCTGGCAACTATCACAGTTAAGTACAAATGCTCGGGAATCTTTATAGAGAGTAGGCCAGTAGAAGCCACTCTGGAGGACTCTTGTGGCTGTTCGTTCACTTCCAAAATGTCCTCCATACTGTGATCCATGGCAATGCCAGAGGATCTTCTGTGCTTCTTCTTCAGGCACACATCTACGGATTACTCCGTCTGCACATCTCTTAAAGAGATATGGTTCATCCCAAAGATAGTACTTTGCATCTGTGATTAATTTCTTTGATTGCACCTTACTGTACTCTTTGGGTATGAATCTTACTGCTTTGTAGTTTGCAATGTCTGCAAACCATGGCACTTCCTGGACGGCTAGTAATTGCTCATCCGGAAAGGTTTCAGAAATTTCAGTGAGAGGGGGGATGCCCCTTCCACTGGTTCTATTCGGGACAGGTGATCTGCTACTTGATTTTCTGTCCCTTTTCTGTCTCTTATTTCTATATCAAACTCTTGCAGAAGCAACACCCATCTAATGAGTCTGGGTTTTGAATCCTGCTTTGTGAGTAGATATTTAAGAGCAGCATGATCAGTGTACACAATCACTTTTGATCCTACTAAGTAGGATCTGAACTTGTCAATGGCGTAAACCACTGCAAGTAGCTCTTTTTCTGTGGTTGTGTAATTCTTCTGTGCATCATTTAGCACACGGCTGGCATAGTAAATGACATGCAGAAGCTTGTCATGCCTTTGTCCCAACACTGCACCAATGGCATGGTCACTGGCATCACACATCAGTTCAAATGGTAATGTCCAGTCTGGTGCAGAGATGATTGGTGCTGTAACCAATTTAGCCTTTAGAGTCTCAAATGCCTGCAGACACTCTTCATCAAAGATGAATGGCGTGTCTGCAGCTAGCAGGTTGCTCAGAGGTTTGGCGATTTTTGAAAAATCCTTTATAAACCTCCTATAGAACCCTGCATGTCCCAGAAAGCTTCTGATTGCCTTAACATTAGCGGGTGGTGGTAATTTTTCAATTACTTCTACCTTAGCTTGGTCCACCTCTATCCCCTTGTTCGAAATTTTGTGCCCAAGGACAATTCCTTCAGTCACCATAAAGTGACATTTTTCCCAATTTAAAACCAGGTTAGTCTCTTGGCATCTTTTCAGAACAAGTGCTAAATGGTTAAGGCAGGAGCTGAATGAGTCTCCAAATACTGAAAAGTCATCCATGAAGACTTCTAGAAATTTTTCCACCATATCAGAGAAAATTGAGAGCATGCACCTCTGAAAGGTTGCAGGTGCATTGCACAGGCCAAATGGCATCCTTCTGTATGCAAATACTCCAGATGGACATGTGAAGGCCGTTTTCTCCTGATCCTGGGGATCTACTGCAATTTGATTGTAACCTGAATATCCATCCAGGAAGCAGTAGTATTCATGACCTGCTAGTCTTTCTAGCATCTGGTCTATGAATGGTAAAGGAAAATGATCCTTTCTGGTGGCTGTGTTGAGTCTTCTGTAATCAATGCACATGCGCCACCCTGTAACTGTTCTTGTAGGAACCAGTTCATTTTTTTCATTATGAACCACTGTCATGCCACCCTTCTTAGGGACAACTTGGACAGGGCTCACCCAGGGGCTGTCAGAAATAGGATAAATGATCCCAGCCTCTAGTAATTTAGTGACCTCTTTTTGCACCACTTCTTTCATAGCTGGGTTCAGCCGCCTTTGTGGTTGAACCACTGGCTTGGCGTCATCTTCCAACAAGATTTTGTGCATGCATCTGGCTGGGCTAATGCCCTTAAGATCACTAATGGACCACCCAAGAGCTGTCTTGTGTGTCCTTAGCACTTGAATTAGTGCTTCCTCTTCCTGTGGCTCTAAGGTAGAGCTTATAATTACAGGAAAGGTTTCACCTTCTCCCAGAAATGCATATTTCAGGGATGGTGGTAATGGTTTGAGCTCGGGTTTTGGAGGTTTCTCCTCTTCTTGAGGGATTTTCAGAGGTTCTATTATCTTCTCTGATTCCTCCAAATCAGGCTGAACATCTTTAAAGATGTCCTCCAGCTCTGATTCGAGACTCTCAGCCATGTTGACCTCTCTTACCAGAGAATCAATGAGATCAACACTCATGCAGTCATTTGGGGTGTCTGGATGTTGCATGGCTTTAACAACATTCAACTTGAACTCTTCCTCATTGACTCTCAAGGTTACTTCCCCTTTTTGGACATCAATGAGGGTTCGGCCAGTTGCTAGGAAAGGTCTTCCTAGAATGAGAGTTGCACTCTTGTGCTCCTCCATTTCCAGCACCACAAAGTCAGTAGGAAAGGCAAATGGCCCAACCTTGACAATCATATCTTCAATCACGCCTGATGGGTATTTAATGGAGCCATCAGCAAGTTGAAGACATATCCTGGTTGGTTTGATTTCTTCAGTCAAACCAAGCTTTCTGATAGTAGATGCAGGTATTAGGTTGATACTTGCCCCAAGATCGCATAAAGCTTGCTTGGTACAAATACCTTCTAATGTGCATGGTATCATAAAGCTCCCAGGATCTTTAAGCTTCTCAGGTAAGCTTTTCAGAATGACTGCACTGCATTCTTCAGTGAGGTAAACTTTTTCAGTTTCCCTCCAATCCTTCTTATGACTTAAGATCTCTTTCATGAACTTAGCATAAGAGGGTATTTGCTCAAGTGCTTCTGCAAACGGAATCTTTATTTCAAGAGTCCTGAGATAGTCTGCAAAGCGGGCAAATTGCTTATCCTGTTCCGCTTGGCGGAGTTTTTGAGGATAAGGCATTTTGGCTTTGTATTCCTCAACCTTAGTTGCTGCAGTTTTATTATCTACAGAAGTGGGTTGGGAAGCCTTTTTAGAAAGGTCAGCACTTGTATGTGACTGATTCCCTACTGGCATTTGAATGCTAGTGGTGGGAGCTGGAGTGGCGTCAAACGCTACTTCCTTGTTTGTTACTGGCGTTTGAACGCCAGAACCATGCTCCTTTTGGGCGTTCAACGCCAGATCCATGCTTGTTTCTGGCGTTGAACGCCAGGAATAAGCATGGTTTGGGCGTTCAGCGCCAGTTTTATCCCTTTCTGGGCTCTGCTTGTCCTCAGAGGGATTTTTAGTAGCCATTTGTTCATCTCCTGTCTTCTTGCTACTTTGAAGTGAGGTATTTAATGTTTTCCCACTTCTTAATTGAACTGCTTGACATTCTTCTGTTATTTGTCTTGACAGTTGCTTTTCTGTTTGCTTTAATTGTACTTCCATGTTCCTGTTAGCCATTCTTGTTTCCTGTAATATTTCCTTGAATTCGGCTAGCTGCTGAGTTAGAAAATCTAATTGCTGATTGAATTTATTAGCCTGATCCACCGGACTGAGTTCTGCAGTTACTGTTTTAGCTTCTTCTTTCACGGAAGATTCACTGTTCAGATACAGATGCTGATTTCTGGCAACTGTATCAATAAGCTCTTGAGCTTCTTCAATTGTTTTTCTCATGTGTATAGATCCACCAGCTGAGTGGTCTAGAGAAATCTGAGCTTTTTCTGTAAGCCCATAGTAAAAGATGTCTAATTGCACCCATTCTGAAAACATTTCAGAGGGACATTTTCTTAGCATCTCTCTGTATCTCTCCCAGGCATCATAAAGGGACTCATTATCTCCTTGTTTGAAGCCTTGGATGCTTAGTCTTAGCTGTGTCATCCATTTGGGAGGGAAATAGTGATTCAGGAATTTTTCTGACAGCTGTTTCCATGTTTTTATGCTGTTCTTAGGCTGGTTATTTAACCACCTCTTAGCTTGATCTTTTACAGCAAATGGAAACAGTAGTAATCTGTAGACATCCTGATTCACTTCCTTATCATGTACTGTATCAGCAATTTGCAGAAATTGTGCCAGAAACTCTGTAGGTTCTTCATGTGGAAGACCAGAATACTGGCAGTTTTGCTGCACCATGATAATGAGCTGAGGATTCAGCTCAAAGCTACTAACTCCAATGGAAGGTATACAGATACTACTCCCATATGAAGCAGTAGTGGGGTTAGCATATGACCCCAGAGTCCTCTTGGACTGTTCACTCATACTTACTTCCATAATGGAATACAAGTTGAGAATTTATAGTTTGGAATGTAGTAATAAAAATGGAATAAATACCAAAAGAAGTTAAAAATATATATATATATATATATATTTTAAATAAAATAAAAACGAAATAAATAAAAGAAAGTGGAAATATTTTGAAATTGAAAATTGAATTTTTATAAAAGATTTTCGAAAAAAAATTGTTCAAAATTAGTTAGAAAAATAAAAAATTTTTGAATTTTGAATTTTATGATGAAAGAGAAAAACACACAAAAGACACAAGACTTAAAATTTTTAGATCTAATGCTCCTTAATTTTCGAAAATTTTTGGAGGGAAAACACCAAGGAACACCAAACTTAAAAATTTTAAGATCAAGGCACAAGAAAAACTCAAGAACACTTTGAAGATTCACAAGAACACCAAGAACACAAGGAAGAACACCAAACTTAAAATTTTTAGAAAACCAAAATAAATTTTTGAAAATTATAAAAATTAACAATAAAACACCAAACTTGGAGTTTGGCACAAGATTAAATCAAGAAAAATTATTTTTGAAAAAGATTTTCAAAAGTACTGGTGCTCCCTTATCAAGAATATAAGCCAATTGGGAATAAATATGACACTTGATGCAGATGTTCTTGAAAAGAAACTATCCTATCAAAATTTAATGACTCTATAACAATAAAAATAAAAATAAAAATAAAAATAAATTATTCCTAATCTAAGAAATAAAATAAACCTTCAATTGTCCAAACTCAATAATCCCCGGCAACGGCGCCAAAAACTTGGTGGACGAAATTGTGATCTTTAATTAATGGCTCCTTGGCATGTGCCAAGGAGAACTAATTTAACTAACTGATTACTTGCTCAGAGCACAATTCCGTTCAACTAACCAGCAAGTGTACTGGGTCGTCCAAGTAATACCTTACGTGAGTAAGGGTCGAATCCACAGAGATTATTGGTTTGAAGCAATCAATATTTATTTTATTAGTCTTAGTCAGGATATCAATAGGATTATTTGGATTTATTTGTAAAAAGCCAAACTGCAAATTTCATAAAATTGTAAGTTAAAATAATAGAGTTACTTGATTTTCAGTACTGGGGAATATGTTGGAGTTTTGGAGATGCTTTGCCCTCTGACTTCAACTCTTCCTTGAAATCCTCTTCTCACACGCAGGTTCCTTCCATGGCAAGCTCTATGTAGGGTGTCACCGTTGTCAATGGCTACTTCCCATCCTCGCAGTGAAAACTATGCACGCACTCTGTCACAGTACGGCTAATCACCGGTTGGTTCCCGCTCCTACTGGAATAGAATCACTCTTTTGTGTCTGTCACTAACGCCCAGCAGGTTAAAGTTTGAAGCACGTCACAGTCATTCAATCCCGGAATCCTACTCGGAATACCACAGACAAGGTTTAGACTTTCCGGATTCTCATGAATGCCGCCATCAATCCGGCTTATACCACGAAGATTCTGTTGGGGAATCTAAGAGATATTCATTCAATCTGATGTAGAACGGAGGTGGTTGTCAGGCACACGTTCATGGGTTGAGGAAGGTGATGAGTGTCACGGATCATCACCTTCTCCACAGTTAAGCGCGAATAAACATCTTAGATAAGAACAAGCGTGTTTGAATGGAAAACAAAGGAATTGTATTAAATCATCGAGACGCTGCAGAGCTCCTCACCCCCAACAATGGAGTTTAGAGACTCATGCCGTCACAAAGTATGTAATTCAGATCTAAAAATGTCATGTGGTACAAGATAAGTCTGTAAAAGTTGTTTAAATAGTAAACTAGTACCCTAGGTTTACAGGAAATGAATAAACTAAGATAATTGGTGCAGAAATCCGCTTCTGGGGCCCACTTGGTGTGTGCTGGGGCTGAGACTAAAGCTTTTCACGTGTGGAGGCCTTTCTTGGCGTCAAACTTCAGGTTGTGACGTGTTTTGGGCGTCCAACTCCGGATAATGACGTTTTTCTGGCGTTTAACTCCAGACAGCAGCATGAACTTGGCGTTTAACGCCAAGTTACGTCGTCTATCCTCGCTCAAAGTATGGACTATTATATATTGCTGGAAAGCCCTGGATGTCTACTTTCCAACGCCGTTGAGAGCGCGTCAATTGGACTCCTGTAGCTCCAGAAAATCCATTTCGAGTGCAGGGAGGTCAGGATCCAACAGCATCAGCAGTCCTTTTTCAGCCTAAGTCAGATTTTTGCTCAGCTCCCTCAATTTCAGTCAGAAAATACCTGAAATCACAGAAAAACACACAAACTCATAGTAAAGTCCAGAAATATGATTTTTGCCTAAAAACTAATATTATTCTACTAAAAACTAACTAAAACATGCTAAAATCTACATGAAATTACCCCCAAAAAGCGTACAAAATATCCGCTCATCACCTGTAAAGCCTGAAAACACTTAACACATAGATCACAGCATCGAATGGTATAGAGATGAATAAAAATCTACAATTTAAAGGCTCTGGAAGCAAGTTTTTAACCATAGTATTAAATCAGGAAGGCAAACGTATAACATGCTAATTACATGAGTAGGTGTTGGAGAAAGGTGATAAAAACCACTCAATTCCACACAAGATAAACCATAAAAAAGTGGTTTATCAGAGCTCTGTTTATTTTGATGGATTAATACTATTATTCTTCTATTTTTGATTAATGCATTAATTTCTATTCAAGAATTGATTTCGTTTTTCATCCTAACGATTATAGTATATTGGAAAGTAACCCTAATCTAAATTGAATCCCTTTGAATCTTGAAAAAGTTACATCATTGGAATTAAATCTTGAAACCCTTTTCTCATAATTCTTCAATTATCTGGATTTAATGTGATACGTGACATATAATCGGATTATTTCTAGGTTCTTAAGAATTGTGTGATCCTTAAATTAGAGTTTGAGCTTAACCTTTTAACACAATTAATTGATCAAGGAATTGACGACTGATTAGGTTAGAAGAGATTGGATTGCCAATGAATTGGAATTCAATTGACCTAGGGTTTACCATGAATTAAATCTTTGCATGATCAAGGTAGATGACAAGAATTGTTAATGCAGAAATCTAATTATCTCCAAAGCCTTAACTTTCTTCTCATATTTTCTCACACGTTTACTATCTGTTTTACTTAATTCAATATTTTGTGCTTTTTGCTATTGAAACTCCAAATTCCGATTGTCTGACTAGACTAACCAATCTTCATTGCTTGCTTAATTCGTTAATCCTCATGGAAACAATAACTCACTCTTGTGGTATTACTTGGTACGATCCGGTGCACCTGCCGGTAGTTTGTGGTTTATAAAATTTGCAACAAGGTTTTGGCGTCGTTGCGGGAAATTAACTGTGATTAACAACTACCAGTTGATTCATTACCTAGATTAGACTTTTTCTTTGTTTTTATTTTTATTTTATTTTTTCTTTAATTTTTTCCACTCTATTTTCCACTTTATTTTTCCTTTATTTTTGTGTGCTTTATTGGGGTTCTCTTCACTGTGACGTTTAGAATTCTAATTTTCCTTGTTTTATGATTTTTTATGTAGGGAATTAGGGATGAAGAACATATTCTGTACGATCCCAAAATTAAAAGAACTTGTAGGAGAAAGAAAGCTCAAACTAGAGCTCAAAGAGCTACAGGAAATCTCAGGGATGAGTCAAAAGAGAAAAATTATTTTGAATATTACAGACAAGAATGAGAATTTTGTTGTCAACAACCCCAACAATGTCTCGTCAGTTAGGAGAGCTCTGGGGTCATATACTAACCCCAATCATGGAAATTGTGTGGGAAGCATTGTGCCACCAGTTGTACATGCCAACAACTTCAAGTTGAAGCCTCAACTCATCACTTTGGTCCATCAGAATTGTCAGTTTAATAGAAGCCCTTAAGAGGACCCCAACTTATTCATCTCTAATTTCCTGAGAATCTGTGATACAGTCAAGATAAATGGGATTCATCCTGATGTTTACCGATTATTATTATTCCCTATTGTTGTAAGGGACTGAGCTAGTCAGTGGCTCTAGACACAACCCAAGGAAAGTATAGCAACCTGGGATGATTTGGTTAATAAGTTGTTAACTAAAATTTTTTCCACCTCAGAGGCTGACTAAGTTGAGGACAGATATTCAGACTTTTAGACAGCTTGATGGTGAGTCTCTTTATGAACCTTGGGAGAGGTACAAGGCTATGGCGAGAAAGTGTCCCCCAGACATGTTCACGGATTATTGGGTACAGTTGCAGATTTTTTTATGGGATCACTCCGACCTCAAAACTTTCTTTGCATAATTCTACAGGAGGATAATTGCACATGAAGACCTCTGATAAGGCCTTAGACTTGATAGAGATGGTGACCAATGTTCAGTACTTGTACTCTTTAGAGAGAACCATGAGGAAGGGAGTCATGGAGTTGGATGCCTTATTCTTACTCAAAACAAAGCCATGTCTCAGTAGATTAATGCCATCACTCAATACTTGGGAGGTATGCAAGTTTAATCTGTGGCTTCCCAAGATAATTCTTATGGCATGAGTGGTGGAATAACTCGATTTGGAAGCTATGGCTATGAGCAACCTTTTGCTGAACAGGACAAATATATGGGTAATTTTTCAAAACCACCCAACAATGATCCCTTTTCTAAAACATACAACCCGGGATGGAAAAATCACACAAACTTTGGCTGGAAAAATCAGAATCAAAGGCAGCCCAATTTTAACAACAACAACCCCCACAAGAATAATTTCAATAATCAATATCAATCTCTTTAATCACACAATCCACCCCTATTTTCTCAGAAACCTTCAGACTTGGAAGCAGCAATAGCAGAACTCTCCATAAATACAAATAGCTTCATATAGGAAACTAGAGCCTCCATTAGAAACTTAGAGGTTCAAATGGATCAGTTAAGTAAGCAAGTTGTTGAGAGGCCTACCAACACCCTCCCTAGTGATACAATTCCAAATCCAAGAGAGGAATGCAAGGCTATTTATGTGACAAGTAGAAAAGTGGTGGATACTCAAACTTCTGGTGAAGAGAAGCAAGTTGAAGAAGTTATGAAGGAAACCAGAGACCCTGAGGAACATGCCCTTGCAAGCCCCCTTCCAACCCAGTTCATGCCAAGGTAGAGTAACCTAAGGTGAAGATTCTAATGCTTGAGTACAAGCCAAAAATTTCATACTATCAAAGACTTCAGAGAGAGAACAAAAAAATACTCTAAATTCTTGGAGATATTCAAGACACTACACATCAACATTCAATTGATAGAAGCACTAGAACAAATGCAGATGTATGTTAAATTCATGAAAGAATTATTATCCAAGAAAAGAGCACTAAAGGGAGGCCAAACAGTGGTATTGACTAGGGAGGGTAGTGCAATCATTCAAAGGAATCTACCAAGCAAGAATCAAGATCCTGGAAGTTTCCAAATCTCCTATACCATTGGTAACAACATCTTTGAAAGAGCATTGTGTGATTTAGGGGTGAGTATCAATTTGATGCCGCTCTTTGTGATGAAAAAGCTACAAATTCAAGAGGTGAAACCCACAAGAATAGCTCTCCAACTGGTAGACAAGTTAATAAGGCATGCACATTGGCTGGTTGAGAATATTTTGGTCAAGGTAGAAAAGTTCCTCCCAACAGATTTTGTGATTCTTAACATAGAGGAGGATGAAAATTTTGCATCATTCTAAAAAGACCGTTCTTAACCACTAGGAGATCTCTCATTGACATGGAAAAAGGTTAATTGATGTTGAGAGTGCATAATAAGCACTTGGTCTTTCATGTTTTCAAGACCATGAATCATTCAAGTAAGGAGGAGAATTGCATGAAAATTGAATCAAGTGATCTAAGCCTTCAAGAAGCCCTTGATGAAGCTAAAAAGAAATTGCAACCCAAGCCCCTTTTTATGGAAATCAACAACATTTTCCCTGACATCAAACCTAAGTTTGGTATTGGGAGTGTATTATCTAATGAAGAAAAGGAATTTCCTAAGAAGAAAGTACCCAGAGAATGGAAAAACAAGAAGATTCCTACTGAAGACTTTTCACCAGGGTTGAAAGTGGTGTTAACTCACCATCAATTTTTTCCATATATAGTGAATAAAATTCTCTCTCTTGAGCATGTTGAGTTACTACATGAAGATATAGAGAGATGATTCACAATGAGAGGGGAGGAATTGAAGCATTATGATCAACCTCCACCTTAACAATAATCAACCGTCAAGCTAGTGACATTAAAGAAGCGCTTGTTGGGAGGCAATCCAATGTTAGGTAATATCTTTTCATCTGTCTTTTTGTTTTGCTTTATATTGCATATGTGTTTCATGGACTAAGTTTGGTGTTGTTTGGTGCACGAAATTGCAATCACACTTTTGCAATCCCGCACAACTAACCAGCAAGTGCACTGGGTCGTCCAAGTAATACCTTACGTGAGTAAGGGTCGATCCCACGGAGATTGTCGGATTGAAGCAAGCTATGGTTATCTTGTAAATCTTAGTCAGGATATCAGAAATTATCAGGATTGATTGTAAAAAGCAAAAGAACATGAATTAAGTACTTGTTTTGCAGTAATGGAGAATAGGTTGAGGTTTTGGAGATGCTCCATCTTCTGAATCTTTGCTTTCCTACTGTCTTCTTCTTCAAGCACGCAAGGCTCCTTCCATGGCAAGCTGTATGCAAGGGTTTCACCGTTGTCAGTGGCTACCTCCCATCCTCTCAGTGGAAATGTTCAACGCACCCTGTCACGGCACGGCTATCCATCTGTCGGTTCTCAATCAGGCCGGAATAGAATCCAGTGATTCTTTTGCGTCTGTCACTAACACCCCGCTTTCAGGAGTTTGAAGCTTGTCACAGTCATTCAATCATTGAATCCTACTCAGAATACCACAGACAAGGTTTAGACCTTCCGGATTCTCTTGAATGCCGCCATCAGTTCTAGCTTATACCACGAAGATTCCGGTTAAAGAATCCAAGAGATATCTACTTAATCTAAGGTAGAACGGAGGTGGTTGTCAGGCACACGTTCATAGTTGAGAATGATGATGATTGTCACAGATCATCACATTCATCCGATTTAAGAACAAGTGATATCTTAGAATGGAAGCAAGCATGATTGAATGAAAAACAGTAGTAATTGCATTAATCCATCAAGACACAGCAGAGCTCCTCACCCCCAACCATGGGGTTTAGAGACTCATGCTGTGGAAGGTACACAAAGAAACGTGTAAAGTGTCATGAGGTCCAGAAACAATGTCAAAAGATCCTATTAATAGTAAGCTAGTAACCTAGGGTATACAGAGATGAGTAAATGACGTAAAAATCCACTTTCGGGGCCCACTTGGTGTGTGATTGGGTTGAGCATTGATACTTTTCGTGTAGAGACCTTTTCTGGAGTTAAACGCCAGCTTTGGTGCCAGTTTGGGCGTTTAACTCCAAGTTTTATGCCAGTTCCAGCGTTAAACGCTGGAAATTCTGATGCTGATTTGCAACGCCGGTTTGGGCCATCAAATCTCGGGAAAAGTATGGACTATTATACATTGCTGGAAAGCCCAGGATGTCTAATTTCCAATGCCGTTGAGAGCGCGCCAATTGGGCTTCTGTAGCTCTAGAAAATCCACTTCGAGTACAGGAAGGTCAGAATCCAACAGCATTTGCAGTCCTTCTCAGTCTCTAAATCAGATTTTTGCTCAGGACCCTCAATTTCAGCCAGAAAATACCTGAAATCACAGAAAAACACACAAACTCATAGTAAAGTCCAGAAAAGTGAATTTTAACTAAAAACTAATAAAAATATACTAAAAACTAACTAGATCATACTAAAAACATACTAAAAACAATGCCAAAAAGCGTATAAATTATCCGCTCATCACAACACCAAACTTAAATTGTTGCTTGTCCCCAAGCAACTGAAAATCAAAATAGGATAAAAAGAAGAGAATATACTATAGACTCCAAAATATCAAGGAAACATAGCTTCAATTAGATGAGCAAGACTAGTAGCTTTTTGCCTCCGAACAGTTTTGGCATCTCACTCTATCCCTTGAAGTTCAGAATGATTGGCATCTATAAGAACTCAGAACTCAGATAGTGTTATTGATTCTCCTAGTTAAGTATAATGATTCTTGAACATAGCCAGTGTATGAGTCTTGGTTGTGGCCCAAAACACTCTGTCTTCCAGTTTTACCACCGGATACATACATGCCACAGACACATAATTGGGTGAACCTTTTCAGATTGTGACCCAGCTTTGCTAGAGTCCCCAATTAGAGGTGTCCAGGGTTCTTAAGCACACTCTTTTTGCCTTGGATCACAACTTTATTTCTTTTCTTTTCTTTCTCTTCTTTTTTTTTCGAAATTTTTTTTTGTATCCACTGCTTTTTCTTGCTTCAAGAATCAATTAGATGATTTTTTAGATCCTCAATAACAGTTCTCTTTTTCTTTCATTCTTTCAAGAGCCAACAATTTTAACATTCTCAAAACAACAAGTTCAAAAGACATATGCACTGTTCAAGCATTCATTCGGAAAAACAAAAATCATTGTCACCACATCAAACTAATTCAACTAGTTTCAAGGATAAATTTCGAAATCCTGTACTTCTTGTTCTTTTGTGATTAAAGCATTTTTTCATTTAAGAGAGGTGATGGATTCATAGGACATTCATAGCTTTAAGACATGAATTTTAAATTTTATTAATTATGAATTAAAAACAAGTCTCAAAAAATAAATATAAGATGAGACTAAAAAAACAAACATTTAAATAGGCTCCTAATGGTAGAGGTTTTCACAGAGTTAGGACTCAACAACCTTGATTTTGAGAAGTGGATGCTCCCTCAACTTGAGATGAGAGCTTTTGGCGTTTCAACTCTTGGAGTTCATGCCCCTGCTTCTCTTGTTCCTTCAGCAATTTGCAGAGCATGCAGTTCTGATTCTGCTGTTCTTCCTTAAGTTGCTCCATAGTCTCTTGTAACTTGTTGATAGATGCTTCTAGGCTGGCCCAGTAGCCAATTTCAGGGAATTCAGGGAGGAACTCCTGCGCCCTCCTTTTGATAGAGTTGTCTTGCATTTGTCCTTCCATTGACTTCTTGGTGATTGGATGTTCAATGGGTATGAATTCATCTACTCCCATCTTCACCCCAGCCTCTTTACAGAGCAAGGAGATCAAGCTTGGGTAAGCCAATTTGGCTTCAGTGGAATTTTTATTTGCAATTGTGTAGATCTCACAAGCAATCACATGATGAACCTCCACTTCTTTTCCAAGCATAATGCAATGAATCATCACTGCTCTCTTGATAGTGACCTCAGAGTGGTTGCTAGTGGGTAGTATGGAACGCCCAATAAAGTCTAGCCAACCTCTTGCAATTGGTTTGAGGTCTCCCCTCTTGAGTTGGTTTGGGACACCCTTTGAATTGGTTATCCACTTAGTTCCAGGGAGGCATATGTCCTCTAGAACTTGATCCAACCCTTTATCTGCTCTCACCATTCTCCTATTAAAGGATTCAGGATCATCTTGCAGTTGAGGTAATTTGAAGATTTCTCTTATTTTGTCCAGATGGAAGTACATAACTTTCCCTCTGACCATGGTTCTGTAGGTATGGTAAGCAGTTCCAGTCATTCTCTGCTTATCTGTTAGCCACAGATTTGAGTAGAATTCCTGAACCATGTTCCTTCCAACCTTTATTTTAGGATTGGTTAGAACTTCCCATCCTCTGTTTCGAATTTGCTCTTGAATCCCCGGATACTCATCTTCTTTCAGATCAAATTTTACTTCCGGGATCACTGACCTCAGACCCATTATTTTGTGATAATGGTCTTCATGTTCTTTGGTTAAGAACTTCTCTTGATTCTAAAGATTCTTTGGATTATTCTCTTTCTTTCCTCTTAAATTGGTTTGTTTTCCCTTAGGAGCCATGATCTTGATGAATCTTGGCTTAGTGATCACGGAAAAGCACACCAAACTTAGAGGTTTGCTTGTTCTCAAGCAAAAGAAAGGAAAGAAGAGAGAGAGAGGAAGAGTAAATTCGAATGGTGTGGTGGAATGAGGGGGGCCAAACGTGTATTTATAAGGTGGGGAGGGGAGATTTCGAAAAAAAGAAAAATTTGAAAGGAGATTTGAGAAGATATGGAAAGAAATTGAGAGAAGGGTGAGTTTTTGAACAAAATTTGGGAATGATTTGAGAGATTTGAAGAATGATTTTAGATTTTTGAAAATTTGAAAGTGAATGATGAGAGATTGAAATGTGTTTTTGTAGAAAAATATGGGTAAGAAAAGGAAAGTTTGAAAAAAAATTGATTTGAAAACAAAATTGTGGTCCCCCCACCTTTCTGGCGTTAAACGCCCAGAATGGCACCCATTCTGGCGTTTAACGCCCATTTGATGCCCCTTTTGGGCGTTTAACGCCCAGCCAGGTGCCCTGGCTGGCGTTAAACGCCAGAATTCCTTTATCACTGGGCGTTTTTCTAAACGCCCAGGATGCTGCACACCTAGCGTTTAACGCCCAAAATGGCACCATTCCTGGCGTTAAACGCCCAGAATGGTACCCATTCTGGCGTTTAACGCCCAAAATGCCCCTTACTGGCGTTTTTTTGCCAGTAAGCTCTTTTTCTCTGCTTTTTGAGCTGAATCCTTCTGTAACTCTGTGAATTCCTTCATTTTTGATACTTGCCTCTGTAAGAACAAATCATATAACCTCCTAATGACTGGGTTGCCTCCCAGCAAGCGCTTCTTTACTGTCTTTAGCTGGACCTTCACTGAGAATCATTCAAGTCTCAGTTTTGAGCATTCCTGCTCAAAATTGCCTTCAAGATAATGCTTGATTCTCTGTCCATTAACAATGAACTTTTTGTCAGAATCAATATCCTGAAGCTCAACATATCCATATGGTGACACTCCTGTAATCACATATGGACCCCTCCACCGGGATTTGAGTTTTCCTAGAAACAGTCTGAGCCTAGAGTTGAAGAGCAGAACTTTTTGTCCTGGCTCAAAGACTCTGGTTGACAACTTCTTGTCATGCCATTTCTTTGCCATTTCCTTATAAATTTTTGCATTTTCAAAGGCATTGAGTCTGAAATCCTCTAGCTCATTTAGCTGGAGTAATCTTTTTTCACCAGCTAACTGAGCATCCATGTTTAGGAATCTGGTTGCCCAGTAGGCTTTATGTTCCAGTTCCACGGGCAGATGACAGGCCTTCCCATACACCAGTTGGTATGGAGAGGTTCCTATAGGAGTCTTGAATGCTGTTCTGTATGCCCACAGAGCATCATCCAAGCTCTTCGCCCAATCCTTCCTTCGGGCTATCACAGTCCGTTCCAGGATTCTTTTTAGTTCTCTGTTAGAGACCTCAGCTTGCCCATTTGTCTATGGATGATACGGAGTTGCCACTTTGTGGCTAATTCCATATCTAACCATAGCAGAGTATAGCTGTCTATTGCAGAAATGAGTGCCCCCGTCACTGATTAGTACTCTGGGAACACCAAACCTGCTGAAGATGTGTTTCTGAAGGAATTTTAGCACGGTCTTGGTGTCATTAGTGGGTGTAGCAATTGCTTCTACCCACTTAGATACATAGTCCACTGCCACCAGAATGTAAGTGTTTGAGTATGATGGTGGGAATGGCCCCATGAAGTCAATTCCCCATACATCAAACAATTCTATCTCTAATATCCCTTGTTGAGGCATGGCATATCCGTGAGGCAAGTTACCAGCTCTTTGGCAACTGTCACAGTTACGCACAAACTCTCGGGAATCTTTATAGAGAGTAGGCCAGTAGAAGCCACATTGGAGGACTTTAGTGGCTGTTCGCTCACTTCCAAAATGTCCTCCATATTGTGATCCATGGCAGTGCCATAGGATCCTTTGTGCTTCTTCTCTGGGTACACATCTGCGGATCATTCCGTCTGCACATCTCTTAAAGAGATATGGTTCATCCCAAAGGTAGTACTTGGCATCTGAAATTAATTTCTTTCTTTGCACTCTGTTGTACTCCTGGGGTATGAACCTCACAGCTTTATAGTTTGCAATATCTGCAAACCATGGAGCTTCCTGAATGGCAAAGAGTTGCTCATCTGGGAAAGTCTCAGAGATCTCAGTAGAAGGGAGGGACGCCCCAGCTACTGGTTCTATTCGGGACAGATGATCAGCTACTTGGTTCTCTGTCCCTTTTCTGTCTCTTATTTCTATATCAAACTCTTGCAGAAGCAACACCCATCTTATAAGTCTGGGTTTTGAATCCTGCTTTGTGAGTAAGTATTTAAGAGCAGCATGGCCAGTGTACACAACCACTTTGGATCCCACTAGATAGGATCTAAACTTGTCAATGGCATAGACCACTACAAGTAACTCTTTTTCTGTGGTTGTGTAATTCTTCTGTGCGTCATTTAGAACATGGCTGGCATAATAAATGACGTGCAGAAGCTTGTTATGCCTCTGTCCCAACACTGCACCAATGGCATGGTCACTGGCATCACACATTAGTTCAAATGGCAATGTCCAATCTAGTGCAGAGATGACTGGTGTTGTGACCAGCTTAGCTTTCAGGGTCTCAAATGCCTGCAGACACTGTGTGTCAAACACAAATGGTGTGTCAGCAGCTAGCAGGTTACTCAAAGGTTTTGCAATTTTTGAAAAATCCTTTATGAACCTTCTGTAGAATCCTGCATGCCCCAGAAAGCTTCTGATTGCCTTAACATTGGCAGGTGGTGGTAATTTTTCAATTACCTCTACCTTTGCCTTATCCACCTCTATTCCCCTGCTTGAAATTTTGTGCCCAAGGACAATTCCTTCAGTCACCATAAAGTGACATTTCTCCCAGTTTAAAACCAGGTTAGTCTCTTGGCATCTTTTCAGGACAAGTGCTAGGTGATTAAGACAGGAGCTGAATGAGTCTCCGTATACTGAGAAGTCATCCATGAAGACTTCCAGGAATTTCTCCACCATATCAGAGAAGATGGATAACATGCATCTCTGAAAGGTTGCAGGTGCATTGCACAGACCAAAAGGCATCCTTCTGTAGGCAAACACGCCAGAAGGGCAAGTAAATGCTGTTTTCTCTTGGTCCTGAGGGTCTACTGCAATCTGGTTGTAGCCTGAATAGCCATCCAAAAAGCAGTAATAATCATGACCAGCTAGTCTTTCTAGCATTTGGTCTATGAATCGTAAAGGAAAATGATCCTTTCTGGTGGCTGTATTGAGCCTTCTATAGTCAATACACATACGCCACCCTGTGACTGTTCTTGTAGGAACCAGTTCATTTTTTCTTTATGAACCACTGTCATGCCTCCCTTTTTGGGGACAACTTGGACAGGGCTCACCCAGGGGCTATCAGAAATAGGATAAATAATCCCAGCCTCTAGTAGTTTAGTGACCTCTTTCTGCACCACCTCCTTCATGGCTGGATTTAACCTCCTTTGTGGTTGGACCACTGGTTTGGCATTATCCTCCAACAGGATCTTGTGCATGCATCTAGCTGGGCTAATGCCTTTGAGATCACTTATGGACCACCCAAGAGCTGTCTTGTGTGTCCTTAGCACTTGAATCAGTGCTTCCTCTTCCTGTGGATTTAAAGCAGAGCTTATAATCACTGGAAAAGTGTCACCCTCTCCCAGAAACGCATACTTCAGGGATGGTGGTAGTGGTTTGAGTTCAGGTTTGGGAGGCTTATCCTCCTCCTGAGGAATTTTCGAAAATTCCCTTGTTTCCACTGATTCTTCTTGATCAGGTTGAGCATCCTTGAAGATGTCCTCAAGCTCTGATTCTAGGCTTTCAGTCATATTGATCTCTTCTACCAGAGAGTCAATAATGTCAGCGCCCATGCAGTCATTTGGTGTGTCTGGATGCTGCATAGCTTTTACAGCATTCAACTTGAACTCATCCTCATTGACTCTCAGGGTTACTTCCCCTTTTTGTACATCAATGAGAGTTCGTCCAGTTGCTAGGAAAGGTCTTCCTAGAATGAGAGTTGCACTCTTGTGCTCCTCCATTTCCAGCACCACAAAGTCAGTTGGAAAGGCAAATGGCCCAACCTTGATAATCATATCCTCTATTATGCCTGATGGATATTTAATGGAGCCATCAGCAAGTTGGAGGCATATCCGGGTTGGTTTGACTTCTCCAGTCAACCCAAGCTTTCTGATAGTGGATGCAGGTATTAGATTGATGCTTGCTCCAAGATCACACAGGGCTGTCTTGGTGCAGGCACCATCTAATGTGCATGGTATCATAAAGCTTCCTGGATCTTGAAGCTTTTCGGGTAAGCTTTTCAGAATGACTGCACTACATTCTTCAGTGAGAAACACTTTTTCAGTTTCTCTCCAATCCTTCTTATGACTTAAGATCTCTTTCATGAACTTAGCATAAGAAGGTATTTGCTCAAGTGCCTCTGCAAACGGAATCTTTATTTCAAGAGTCCTTAGATAGTCTGCAAAGCGGGCAAATTGCTTATCCTGTTCCGCTTGGCGGAGTTTTTGAGGATAAGGCATCTTGGCTTTATATTCTTCAACCTTAGATGCTGCAGGTTTATTCCTTGCAGAAGTGGTTGAAGAAGCCTTGTTAGAGGGATTACTGTCAGCACTCTCAGGTGTCTGATCCTCCCTTGGCGTCTGAACGCCAGGATTGGGTGGAAAATGGGCATTTAACGCCAACTTTCCCCCTTTTCTGGCGTTTGAACGCCAGAACTGGGCAAGGAATGGGCGTTTAACGCCAGCTTTCCTTCCCTCTCTGGCGTTTGAACGTCACAAGTATTCCTCTCCGGGCTCTTACTGTCCTCAGAGGGATTTTGAATAGTGGGTTGGTTATCCTCTGTCAATTGTTCCTTATTTGACCTTTTGCTCTTTTGAGCAGTGTTATTCAGTGTCTTCCCACTCCTCAGTTGAACTGCTTGACATTCCTCTGTTATCTGTTTAGATATCTGCTGTTTTGCTTGATTCAACTGCAGTTCTATGTTCTTGTTAGCAACTTTAGTTTCATGGAGCATCTCTTTAAATTCTGCTAATTGTTCTGTCATCAGGAGCAATTGTTGATTAAGCTCAATCATCTGTTCTTGAGGATTAGGATCAGTGACTACTGTCATGACTTCCTCTTTTGGAGAGAACTCATTGCTAGAGTACAAATATTGATTTCTAGCAACAGTGTCTATAAGCTCTTGAGCTTCTTCAATTGTCTTCCTCATGTGTATAGATCCACCAGCTGAGTGGTCTAAAGACATCTGAGCTTTTTCTGTAAGCCCATAGTAGAAGATGTCTAACTGTACCCACTCTGAAAACATTTCAGAGGGGCATTTTCTTAGCATACCTCTATACCTCTCCCAGGCATTATAAAGGGATTCATTATCCTCTTGTTTAAAGCCTTGGATGTCCAGCCTTAGCTGTGTCATCCTCTTTGGAGGGTAAAAGTGATTCAGGAACTTGTCTGATAACTGTTTCCATATCTTTATGCTTGCTGTAGGTTGGTTATTTAACCACCTTTTAGCTTGATCTTTTACAGCAAATGGAAACAGTAATAGTCTGTAGACATCCTGATCCACCTCTTTATCATGTACTGTGTCAGCAATTTGTAAGAATTGTGCCAGAAACTCAGTAGGCTCTTCCTGTGGAAGACCGGAATACTGGCAAGTTTCCTGCACTATGATAATGAGTTGAGGATTTAGCTCAAAGCTGCTTGCTTTGATGGGAGGTGTACAGATGCTACTCCCATATGCAGCTGTAATGGGGTTAGCATATGACCCCAGAGTCCTTCTGGACTGATCAATCCCACTTAGGTCCATAATGGATAAAGGGAAATGATATGGATTGCAAATGGATAAAATATTTTGTTTTTTTTTGAAGAATTAAACGAAAAAAATAAAATAAAATAAAAGGAAATTAAGATAAAAATTCGAAAATCAAAAAGAAAATAAGATCAAAGCAAATTGAGAACTGAATCAATTAGTTAAATAAAAAGATTTTGAAAAGAGCAATTAAAAAGATATGATTGAAAAATTTTTATGAAAAAGATTTGATTTTTGAAAAGAGGAAAGAGAACAACAACAAAATGACACCAAACTTAAAACTTTTAGAAAATCAAACACTAATTTTCGAAAATTTTTAAGGGAAAAACACAAAGAGGACACCAAACTCGAAAATTCGAAAATTTAGAAGAAAAACAAAAGCATGCAATTGACACCAAACTTAAAATATGAAACTAGACTCAACTAAAAGACTCTAAACCAACAAAAATAAAACAGTCCTAATCTAAGCAACAAGATAAACCGTCAGTTGTCCAAACTCGAACAATCCTCGGCAACGGCGCCAAAAACTTGGTGCACGAAATTGCAATCACACTTTTGCAATCCCGCACAACTAACCAGCAAGTGCACTGGGTCGTCCAAGTAATACCTTACGTGAGTAAGGGTCGATCCCACGGAGATTGTCGGATTGAAGCAAGCTATGGTTATCTTGTAAATCTTAGTCAGGATATCAGAAATTATCAGGATTGATTGTAAAAAGCAAAAGAACATGAATTAAGTACTTGTTTTGCAGTAATGGAGAATAGGTTGAGGTTTTGGAGATGCTCCATCTTCTGAATCTCTGCTTTCCTACTGTCTTCTTTTTCAAGCACGCAAGGCTCCTTCCATGGCAAGCTGTATGCAAGGGTTTCACCGTTGTCAGTGGCTACCTCCCATCCTCTCAGTGGAAATGTTCAACGCACCCTGTCACGGCACGGCTATCCATCTGTCGGTTCTCAATCAGGCCGGAATAGAACCCAGTGATTCTTTTGCGTCTGTCACTAACGCCCCGCCTTCAGGAGTTTGAAGCTCGTCACAGTCATTCAATCATTCAATCCTACTCAGAATACCACAGACAAGGTTTAGACCTTCCGGATTTTCTTGAATGCCGCCATTAGTTCTAGCTTATACCACGAAGATTTCGGTTAAAGAATCCAAGAGATATCTACTTAATCTAAGGTAGAACGGAGGTGGTTGTCAGGCACACGTTCATAGTTGAGAATGATGATGATTGTCACAGATCATCACATTCATCCGATTTAAGAACAAGTGATATCTTAGAATGGAAGCAAGCATGATTGAATGAAAAACAATAGTAATTGCATTAATCCATCAAGACACAGCAGAGCTCCTCACCCCCAACTATGGGGTTTAGAGACTCATGCTGTGGAAGGTACACAAAGAAATGTGTAAAGTGTCATGAGGTCCAGAAACAATGTCAAAAGATCCTATTAATAGTAAGCTAGTAACCTAGGGTATACAGAGATGAGTAAATGACGTAAAAATCCACTTCCGGGGCCCACTTGGTATGTGCTTGGGTTGAGAATTGATACTTTTCGTGTAGAGACCTTTTCTGGAGTTAAACGTCAGCTTTGGTGCCAGTTTGGGCGTTTAACTCCAAGTTTTATGCCAGTTCTAGCGTTAAACGCTGGAAATTCTGATGCTGATTTGCAACGCCGGTTTGGGCCATCAAATCTCGGATAAAAGTATGGACTATTATACATTGCTGGAAAGCCCAGGATGTCTACTTTCCATTGCCGTTGAGAGCGCGCCAATTGGGCTTTTGTAGCTCTAGAAAATCCACTTCGAGTGCAGGGAGGTCAGAATCCAACAGCATTTGCAGTCCTTCTCAGTCTCTAAATCAGATTTTTGCTCAGGACCCTCAATTTCAGCCAGAAAATACCTGAAGTCACAGAAAAACACACAAACTCATAGTAAAGTCCAGAAAAGTGAATTTTAACTAAAAACTAATAAAAATATACTAAAAACTAACTAGATCATACTAAAAACATACTAAAAACAATGCCAAAAAGCGTATAAATTATCCGCTCATCATTGTTACACCAACATGACACTTGCATTTCACTAGGTATTTAGCCCAGCCTCTCATTGATTGTATCACACTAAGTTTGGTGTTCTCATACCAAGTTTGGTATTTCTACACTTCACCCACGCAAGGTCCACCCCCATGCTAACACATTAGCAATATGTTTATTTTGCATTATTTTATCTTTCCTTTCATTTTGTTTTAATTTTTGTTTGTTTTATTTGAATGAGCTTCTGCCTTGCTTACTTGCTCCCACTAGATAATCATGATTATTCCTATTTACATCACCACTGTTTTTCTTTGTTGTATGAAGATAAGAAACCATTCTAAGTTTGGTGTTGGAGGCTATGCTATATATAGCTTAAAAAGATAATGAAGATGATGACAATGAGAACTAAGATTGTTGACTTCTATTTTCTTCCTTCTTTATTAATTATATGCATATGTTATTTTGTTCTATCCTATATAATGCATTTATGAATCTTGTTAATCAAGTACATATCATTATTCATCCATCACAACCCACAATTATAATTGTGCTCGCTTCTAAATGTGGGCAAGGATCATGTGCCAAAAAAAGAGGGAGAAAAAGGAATTGATCATAAAGAGTATGACAATGTGAGTTTGGAAGGTCAAACTAACTAAAAATGTTCAACACAAGTTGAGCCAAATTGCTTGAGACCTTAGTCTAGAGGACTATTATGGGATCTATATTCTATATGATGAGTATTTTGGTGGAAAAACGAATTCCTCCCAAAACACACAAATCTAACCGGCAAGTGCACCGGGTCGCATCAAGTAATAAAAACTCACGGGAGTGAGGTCGATCCCACAGGGATTGATGGATCAAGCAACTTTAGTGGGTGATTAGTTTAGTCAAGCTAACATTGGTGAATTGTGTGAAGAGTGACCGACAGAAAGTAAATTGCAAGAATTAAAGGTGCAGAAGCTAAATGGGATAGAAACTTAAATGGACAGAAGCTTAAATGACAAGAAATGTAAATTGCAGTGAATGTAAAGGGGAGTGGGTGCTGAAAATTAAAGAAAGCAGTAAATTAGAACTCAGATCAATTGCAGAAAATTAAACTTGCAGAAAAAATAAATTGGAGGCAGTGCAACAGAAAGTAAAAATTGCAGAGAAGGAAATTGTAGCAGAGAAGTAAATCAGCAAGAAAACTCAATTCAATAATGAAATCTAAAGAGACAAGTGAGGATCTCAGGGAATCAATGAGACTAGAAAACAAGTCTAGATCTCAATTCCTTCCTTGATCCAACAGAGAAACAATTTGAAGAAGAAATAGAGATGGAAGCAGTAAAGAGAGCCTTGATTCAAATCACAATTCCTTGAATTATGCAGCAAAATAAAAATAGAGAGATCTCAGATAGAAACTGAAACAGAATTTCTCCAATTTCAATCCAAGATTTAAAACAGGAAGGAAAACTAAGAGAGAGCTCTCTACTACTACTCCTAATGCTCCCTAGTGGAGCCAGCCTCCTCACAAATATGAAAATGATGCCTTATATAGGCTTTACAAAATGGAAATGAAAATGAAATAAAAAACAAATTACAATTAAATGAAATTCCTATTTTATCTATTTGTGCCTTTGAGTGATGATCATGGGCCCTTGCTCTTGATGGAATTGGGTTGATAGAGGCCTTGGTTGATTGCTCTTGGAATTTGGAGAGGAACCGAAGTGAACCAAGTGAACCGGGTTGGAGTTTTGCAAAAGTTGGAGTAAAAGTTTGAGCAAAAGTTAGGGGTCTAACTTTTGCTCCAACTTTTCATATCAGCTACCATAATCTGCTGATACCAACGTTGGTGCCAAAGTTAGGGGTCTAACTTTTGCTCCAACGTTGGCCTCCCTTATGGACATTTATGGCGCCAACTTTGTCCTCTTGTCATGTTGCCAATTTTATGCCCAATATAGACTATCATATATGGTTGGAAAGCTCTAAATGTCATCTTTCTAACCCACTTAAAATCACTTCAATTGGACATCTACAACTCATGTTATGATCATTTGAAGAGGGCATGGTTGCTGGCTTTGGTGTGCAGCGTTTGAGGTAAAGTTTGCCTCAAACGTTGGCGAAAACGCCAGTTCTGGAGGCTCAAACATATTGTCCACCGGATACTATTATACATTGTTGGAAAGCCCTGAATGTCTACTTTCCATTGCCGTTGGAAGCGCATCAATTGGAGCTCTACAGCTCAAGTTATACTCCGTTGAAGGTGCAGAGGTCAGTTGGCCTCACTGCAGGTTGCCACCATGTTCGTTTATGCACATTGCGGGGCAGTTTTCTCCCTCAATTTTAGTGTCCACCTTGCAGTGCCATATATGCTTGGAAAGCTCTTGATTCCTACTTTCCAATGCTTCTTGAATCACCTCATTTGGAGCTTTGTAGCTCAAGTTATTCTTGTTGGAAGTATACCCCTTCAAGCTGTTGTGGTGTGTGGCGCCAACGTTAGCCCAAAAGTTAGGGGTCTAACGTTGGCGCAAACTTTTTGCTCCCAGGGTGTGTTTTTCATGCGCCAACGTTAGCCCAAAAGTTAGGGGTCTAACGTTGGCGCAAACTTTTGCTCCTCCCTTTGTATTTTTCATGTGCCAACGTTAGCCCAAAAGTTAGGGGTCTAACGTTGGCGCAAACTTTTGGTACCCAGGGAGTGATTTTCAAGTTCCAATGTTAGCCCAGAAGTTAGGGGTCTAACGTTGGGGCTAAATTTTCACCCAAAAGTTTGAGGCTAACTTTAGGTCCAGCTTTTTGCTTCCTGGTTCAATTTTACTTATTCCATTGTCCTCTCTTTACTCCTAGCCATTCCTTCTTGCTTCAACCTTTCTCCAAGCTTTCTTCACCTATCATTAATCAACCAAACACATCAAAGCTATGCTCAAAATCATGAGATATTCATTCTTTCATAATATGTGATAATTATAGCATAAAACCTCATGAAATAGCATGAATTCACACATGGTTGATTAAATCAAAGGAAGCATGAAAATCTACCCAATTGGCTTGCTTATGGCTCAAGAAAGTGCATAAAACCTATTGAAAACAAAGGAAAAAGCATAGAAAAACATGACATGGTGACATGTCATCACAACACCAAACTTAAACCTTGCTTGTCCCCAAGCAAGAAAAGAATCATGCAATAAAGATTGACAATCCAAGGCAAGAAGAATAGCAACTCAATGTTCATGGTGAGCTAGTTTTCTAAGCATGCTACAATCACAAAAGAGATATAAATGATTGATGCTTCCATCTAGCTCAATTTATGAAACCTTTCTCTTATATTTCTTCCTTGAAACAAGCTTTTGATTTTCTTATTTAGCTTCTCCTTTTGGGTGCTTTGCCCCATGAGTTGATAACAAAGCTACGACTTCTAAATGCTTTGTTTTCAAGTATTACCACTTGATACATAAGCACCACAAGCATTTGATTAGAGGACTTCATTAAGCTCATTTTTCTTTTCTTTTCTTAACTCTCTAATCATTGATGCTCAGAGCCTTGAGCTTTGAGGGAGTGCTTTTGCACTTTGAGCCTAGCCTTGACTTTTAAGTGTTTTGTTTCCAAGCATTTGGCTTGATACATAAACACCACAAGCACTTAACAAATAAATTGCCATTGGTACTCAGAGCCTTCAGCTTTCTCATTCTTTTCCTTTTTCTTTTCTTGCTTTATTTTGCATTTGCTTTCAAGGTTTTCATGATTTTAAAAGATTTCACAAAATGTCCTAGATGAAAACTTCAATTAAATAAAATCCAATGCAATTAAGCAACAATCAAACATACTAGCTTTCCAATACTTTTATGCACATGCTAAAATCTTCTTTAATGCCTTGTTTGTTTATGATCATGATACTTTGTTGCTTTTGAATTCACAAAACTCAAGTTGGTAATCATAATGACATAGCACCATGTTGCAATTTAGAAATCAAACTATGCCTTTTCATACACACATGCATACAGAGAAGGTAAAGACAATCATGCAGTTTATAGTGCTTGAAACAAATGAGAGGAAAAGGAACTTTACAACCTTGTAGTTCATCTTCTCTATTGTTGTCATTTTCCTCCCATTCTCCTCCTTCCCATACCAAACTCAGAATGCTTGCTCATCCTCAAGCAACTTTTAGAACCGTGGCTATGGGGCTAAGATGGATCATGAATGTCTTACACAAGAAATGTTAGTAGTACATGTGTTTCAAGCAAGCAAAATTAAAGATAATAATCAAGGCACAAGAGACAGAGACATTGTGATTGCAAGCTTAAGAAGGTGAGCATAATACTTTGCATAAAGAATAAGTGGCACACCAAACTTAGTGTGACACTTTCACTTGGAATCAATGCAAGTATCCAGTAAAGATTTGAAGCAAATTGTGTTGCATAGCAACACCAAACTTAAAATGCAATCCTATGTCCATTTATTTGAATTAAAACCAAGCAAATGAAACTGTTCTTTATTAAATACGATCACTAAGCCAAGAATCTGTCATTAATAAAGCTCTCTTGGTGATGTATTAATAAACACAGCAAATAAGCAGACTAAAATGAAAGCATTAAAAACAAAGAATTAACTAAAGTAAACAGAATAACAAAATATCAAACCAAAAGAAAATTAACACTGCAAAGACATTATGGTTGTGCAGACAAGTGGTGTTGCTGAATGATTTGCATAGAAAAATAGGTGGCACACCAAACTTAGAATCTTGGTGTGTCGCTTTCATTTTTGATTTGATGCAATCATCCAAAAAGATTGAAAACAATTTGTTGCAAGGCAACACCAAACTTAGAATGTAACCATATGCCAATTTATTGAATTTGAAACAAAACAAAGAACGAAAGCAAAGCAGAGAAGAGAATTTGTACCTACTGTTGACATGTTGTTTACTTTCTTCCTCTTCTTCCAGTTTGTTAAGAGGAATGACTCCAAGAGGGGAGAAGTTTCAGTTATTGTCCCCTGTCTTGGTCTTCTTTCAACAAGCCTCCTTTTGTACACAGCTTGATTGAGCTTGCTTGCTGGATCAGGGGGAGGATTGTTTGCAGTTGACCTTCTCATGAATGTTGTCCTTGGTATCTTGGTCACAATCCTCTTCTTGGTGCTTTTGTCAATTGCCTTCACTTCTTGGATGTCAAGACATGGTTGCTGTGTGATTATTGGAGTGATTTCTTCATTAAGGGCCTCTTGTATTGGTGGTTCCACGAGCCCTTCCTTCATGTGATTTTCTGCTTCACTTGAGTGTGAATTCTCTGGAATGACTTCCTCACTTTCATGCTCCTCCACTCCTTTCTTTGCACCCAACATTTGTTTTAATAGCTCTATCATGGGGGAGGTTTGTTTATCTTCCCAACATTTCTTCATCTCCTCGTCATACCTTTCAATCATGGATTCAAGTGTTGAGGCGTTTTGGTCCAGGGGGGTTTGTGGAGGTTGTGAGTTTTCATGTTCCTTTATCTCAAATGGCTTCTGTGGACATGCAGCTTTAGGTTCAATTGCCTCCTTCTCCTCATCCTCTATTGAAATTTCACTTGACACAGGGACCTTTTATTTTTATTTTTCCATTTTCTCCTTCCATGCATTCGACAATTGGCCTAACTGCACTTCCATATTTTTGAGGGAGTTCTCTTGTTCTTTCTGGTACTTCTCGTTCTCCTCTGCAAATCTTTTGAGCATGGACTCAAACTTTGAGATTCTTTGGTTATAGGAAGTTTGTGTGAGTGGTAAGTTTTGAAAGGGGCTTTTTGTTGAAGCATGGTCAAGTGATGATATCTTTGGATGAATATCATATGGAGCATTAGAATTCCCTTCCCAGCCACCATTAGAATCACGACTTGCATCATTTTGTGGTGGAGGGAAATATCCCATATGATTTTCTTTCTCATCTTGTGGTTCTGAAGCAAATCTCCATGAATTGGAGTGCTCAGACTGTGTATTCTCTGGGTGATATTCCCAGCCACCATTAGAGATTGGTGATGATGGGTAATATCCCATAAAATTTGTTTGATCATAAGATGAGTTGAACTCCATTTGAATTTTGTAAAACACAACACCAAGGAGAATTGAAATTCATATCTCAGAGATGAATTTCTTAGTGAGGCAATAACTCAAACACCTTGGTTTCAACTTAGAACAGAGAACAAAAATAAAGAAAATGCTTGATCTAGACTTCTCACCCACTTAATCATTGTTGATATAATCAATCCCCGGCAACGGCGCCAAAAACTTGATGAGTATTTTGGTGGAAAAACGAATTCCTCCCAAAACACACAAATCTAACCGGCAAGTGCACCGGGTCGCATCAAGTAATAAAAACTCACGGGAGTGAGGTCGATCCCACAGGGATTGATGGATCAAGCAACTTTAGTGGGTGATTAGTTTAGTCAAGCTAACATTGGTGAATTGTGTGAAGAGTGACCGACAGAAAGTAAATTGCAAGAATTAAAGGTGCAGAAGCTAAATGGGATAGAAACTTAAATGGACAGAAGCTTAAATGACAAGAAATGTAAATTGCAGTGAATGTAAAGGGGAGTGGGTGCTGAAAATTAAAGAAAGCAGTAAATTAGAACTCAGATCAATTGCAGAAAATTAAACTTGCAGAAAAAATAAATTGGAGGCAGTGCAACAGAAAGTAAAAATTGCAGAGAAGGAAATTGTAGCAGAGAAGTAAATCAGCAAGAAAACTCAATTCAATAATGAAATCTAAAGAGACAAGTGAGGATCTCAGGGAATCAATGAGACTAGAAAACAAGTCTAGATCTCAATTCCTTCCTTGATCCAACAGAGAAACAATTTGAAGAAGAAATAGAGATGGAAGCAGTAAAGAGAGCCTTGATTCAAATCACAATTCCTTGAATTATGCAGCAAAATAAAAATAGAGAGATCTCAGATAGAAACTGAAACAGAATTTCTCCAATTTCAATCCAAGATTTAAAACAGGAAGGAAAACTAAGAGAGAGCTCTCTACTACTACTCCTAATGCTCCCTAGTGGAGCCAGCCTCCTCACAAATATGAAAATGATGCCTTATATAGGCTTTACAAAATGGAAATGAAAATGAAATAAAAAACAAATTACAATTAAATGAAATTCCTATTTTATCTATTTGTGCCTTTGAGTGATGATCATGGGCCCTTGCTCTTGATGGAATTGGGTTGATAGAGGCCTTGGTTGATTGCTCTTGGAATTTGGAGAGGAACCGAAGTGAACCAAGTGAACCGGGTTGGAGTTTTGCAAAAGTTGGAGTAAAAGTTTGAGCAAAAGTTAGGGGCCTAACTTTTTCTCCAACTTTTCATATCAGCTACCATAATCTGCTGATACCAACGTTGGTGCCAAAGTTAGGGGTCTAACTTTTGCTCCAACGTTGGCCTCCCTTATGCACATTTATGGCGCCAACTCTGTCCTCTTGTCATGTTGCCAATTTTATGCCCAATATAGACTATCATATATGGTTGGAAAGCTCTAAATGTCAGATTTCTAACCCACTTGGAATCACTTCAATTGGACATCTACAACTCAAGTTATGATCATTTGAAGAGGGCATGGTTGCTGGCTTTGGTGTGCAGCGTTTGAGGTAAAGTTTGCCTCAAACGTTGGCGAAAACGCCAGTTCTGGAGGCTCAAACATATTGTCCACCCCATACTATTATACATTGTTGGAAAGCCCTGAATGTCTACTTTCCATTGCCGTTGGAAGCGCATCAATTGGAGCTCTACAGCTCGAGTTATACTCCGTTGAAGGTGCAGAGGTCAGTTGGCCTCACTGCAGGTTGCCACCATGTTCGTTTATGCACATTGCGGGGCAGTTTTCTCCCTCAATTTTAGTGTCCACCATGCAGTGCCATATATGCTTGGAAGGCTCTTGATTCCTACTTTCCAATGCTTCTTGAATCACCTCATTTGGAGCTTTGTAGCTCAAGTTATTCTTGTTGGAAGTATACCCCTTCAAGCTGTTGTGGTGTGTGGCGCCAATGTTAGCCCAAAAGTTAGGGGTCTAACGTTGGCGCAAACTTTTTGCTCCCAGGGTGTGTTTTTCATGCGCCAACGTTAGCCCAAAAGTTAGGGGTCTAACGTTGGCGCAAACTTTTGCTCCTCCCTTTGTATTTTTCATGTGCCAACGTTAGCCCAAAAGTTAGGGGTCTAACGTTGGCGCAAACTTTTGGTACCCAGGGAGTGATTTTCAAGTTCCAACGTTAGCCCAGAAGTTAGGGGTCTAACGTTGGGGCTAACTTTTCACCCAAAAGTTTGTGCAAAAGTTTGAGGCTAACTTTAGGTCCAGCTTTTTGCTTCCTGGTTCAATTTTACTTATTCCATTGTCCTCTCTTTACTCCTAGCCATTCCTTCTTGCTTCAACCTTTCTCCAAGCTTTCTTCACCTATCATTAATCAACCAAACACATCAAAGCTATGCTCAAAATCATGAGATATTCATTCTTTCATAATATGTGATAATTATAGCACAAAACCTCATGAAATAGCATGAATTCACACATGGTTGATTAAATCAAAGGAAGCATGAAAATCTACCCAATTGGCTTGCTTATGGCTCAAGAAAGTGCATAAAACCTATTGAAAACAAAGGAAAAAGTATAGAAAAACATGACATGGTGACATGTCATCACTATACACTTGACAAAGCCTTGAAGGAGAAACATGTAATGAATAACAAATAATAAAATGGGGTTGAAAGAGAAGCCAAAGGCTTTGAGTACCACTCACTAAGGATCCGAGTCAAGTGCTTGTGGTGCTTATGTATCAAGTAAAAGCTTGAAAACAAAGCATCTAGAGTCACGGCTAGGCTTAAGGTGCAAACCCCCCCCCCCTTAAAAGAAAGAAGAGAAAGCCAAAGGCTCTGAGCACCAATGATGGGGAATGTTAAAAGGACATTGTAACCTCAAAGAGCTCCCCAATCAAGTGCTTGTACTGTTTCTGTATTGAGCAAAGCTTCAGACAAAATATTTAGATCCACGGCTAGGCTTAAGGTGCAAAGCACCCAATGAAAATAAATTATGGAAAGAAAGTAAACAAGCTTGCTTCATGGTGATGATTTAAGAAAGAATTCTATAATCTAATCTGGACAAAGGCCTTGGAAGATTATAACCAATTATGTTGAACTATGCATTTGAATTGCAACCATTCACCTTTGTATTTTAAGATTGAAAAGTTTAATGACTAAGTCATTATTCTTTGCTTGCTTGAGGACAAGCAAGAGCTTAAACTTGGTGTTGTGATGCATGAGCATCTTAAGCACTTTTCATTGGCATTTATTATAGAAAAGTTATGACTTTTGCTTGATAATTATATGATTTTTAAAGCTATTCTATTAGTACTTTGATTTTCTTGGTTTCAAGATTCTTCTAGGAAAAGTTTAAGAAAAGAGAAGCAAAAGCACAAGGAGGAACCAAGAATTGAAGACAAGTGCAGAGAGAATTCATGGATGCTATCAATCTTGACCTCTTCACACTCCAATGCACATAACTTGAGCTACAAAGGTCTAAATGATACAGTTCTAGCAACATTAGAAAGCCAACTTTTAGAGCTTTCTAACGATATATAATAGTCTATGATTACTCTCTGGAATCATGGCCCTAAATATAGTGAAAGTGGCGCTAAACGTCAAACTGCATCCCACTCACCATTCCATGCGGGAGTCTTAGCACTAAATGTCATGAAACTGGCACTAAATGCTAGACGGATAGCAAGGAGTCATAAATTTCATCAAAACTGGCACCAAACACCACCTAATTGGTGCTAAACGCCAACAATATAGTCCAAAGCCCAATTTCACGCTAATATAAAAGGAGCAGCGCCGTTTTTTATGGGAAGACTCTCTCTCTTCTATTTTTCATTCTTTTAGTTTTTGGATTTACACATTAGATTAGGATTTCAATTTTTCTATACTATGAGAAACTAAACCTCCACTATTATGGTTAAGAGTGGTATTTATTTTGATAGATTAATACTATTGTTCTTTTACTTTTGATTAATGCATTGATTTCTATTCAAGAATTGGTTTCACTCTGCATCCTAAGGATTAGAGTATATTGGAAAATAACCCTAATCTAAATTGAATCCCTTTGAATCTTGGACAAGTTACATCATTGGAATAAAAGCTTGAAACTCTTTTCTCATAATTCTTCAATTATCTAGATTTAATATGATACGTGACTGATGAGTCCATATTTTTCGATATATTTTAGCTTGATTTGGATGGATTTCATCACATAAACTCACACTTAAGCACCAAAATAGAATACTTTTGTGTTTGATCCCTAAATTGAACTTAAATGTGAAAACATGCATTTTTTTGCTTAAATCGAGCAATTAAATTCCACTTTTATTCTATTTGATGCCATGACATGTTTGTTGAGTGATTTCAGGTCAAAGAGGTAGGAATGGATATGCAAAAGTGGAATGAAGCATGTACAGAGGGAGAAAACATGAAGAAAACAAGGAGAAAGCACACATTCATGCGTACGTGCACACAAGGATGTGTGCGTATGTTACGAAAAGGAATTTAGCATGTGTGCGTGCGCACAAGCACATGTGCATACGCACAGGTTCCTGCACGTGGATTCATTAATGAAACATGTGCTGCGCGATTTTGTGGGCCTTTGGCCCAGTTTTGGAAGGCTTGATGCTGAATGGGAAGTGCTATATCAAGGGGAATTGATGCCATATGAAGAGGAGCCATCTTAGAGTAGGAAAAACACATAGTAGGAGTAGGAGTAGTGTAAAGTAGGAAATTCTCTATTAGGGTTTTTGTTCCGAGGGTTACTTGAAACTCTAGGTCGATCTCGGACGAGATCTTCTGTGCTGGTCGGAGCGGTGGCGTCCGACTTGTTGGACTTGGTGATGGTTCTGATCCTTTGTCACCGGAGTGTGGTGGTACCTGCAAGGGACTCCGATGCTTAAGTTAGCAAGGGTATTAAGCAGATTTTTTGTAGAATCAGAGTATGAGTTATACCTGGGTGCTCCAGTGTATTTATAATGGTGTAGAGAGACCTTTCTTAGATAAGATAAGTTAGTTATCTTATCTTATCTTTTATCTTCGAGTGAGGTCATCTTATCTTTAAGGGAACCGCCTTTATCTCTATAGGCTTAGGCTGCCCTTGGATTCGAGTCGTGTTCCTCTGTTTTGGGCCCTTTATTTGGACTTTCTTGTGACTTGGCTGAGCTCTTTGAGAAGAGGTCGGGTTGTCCTGACCTGAAGAGGTCGGTTGCTTTGTCTGTAAAACAATCCCGGGTCGGACAGCTTGACCTAGGGTATGAACAGTTTTCATTAGGGTTTTGTAGAATTTTATACTTCAAGTCTTGCTTTTGGATTTTGCAATTTACATTGTAAGTATTTCTTTAATTGTCTCTTTTTATTACATTGCTTTGTCTACACTTTCTTATATTTTATCTTCCTTTGTTAATGTATATAGTTTTGTAATTTTGGATTCCTAGTTGTTTAATTTGATGTTTGATGGCTTTTATATGTTTGTTTGAGTTGCTTTTATTGATTTTAAACATTTATGATTCATAGCTTTCATTAATTTACCAATTTTGCCATGTTTTATGATTATGCCCTCTATGTGTTTGATGAAATGCCAATTTTTATTATGGGGTAATTTCCACCCCTTGCCTTGGGGAAAATGAGTTTATAGATTACTAGAGCCATAATGTCTAACATTTAGTGATAATTATTGGGTTGTTAATTGTTCTTGTTCCCACTAACGCTAATTTGTTGCTAAAGTAATTAGCAAGCAAGCTGGAATTTGTGGGTTAAAACACTTATGCTCATTTAACTTACTCTCTGATGTGAGGGTTGACTTAGTGAGATTAATCCATCATGATTATCATAGTTGTGGTTATGGCAAGGAAGTGATTCCATAAATTCATCCCAAGTCAAGGTTTCATTTATGTTTTGAACCACTTTTCCATTACTTTTTAGCCTTACTTGTTTATATTACATACATAGTTCTTTTATTCCTTGATTACTTTATTAATTACAATTTTTTCTTGATCTTTTATTTCTTTATTTTTATTGCTTGCTTCTTTATTGAAATCACCCTTTTGCTTCTCACAACCAAAATTGTGCACTTGTTGTCACTAGTTCCTAGGGAGAACGACCCAAGAGTCTAAATACTCTCGGTTAATAGTTGCTTTGATTTGTGACATCTTTAGGATTATAATTTGATTGATGATCAATGGTTGGGTTTGGACTATACTTGCAATGTCAATCCTATTTTAGTGTGAAAATCCAAACCCTATGCTTTTGGTCATTCGTCAGTGACATATAATCAGATTATTTCTGGGTTCTTAAGAATTATGTGGTCCTTAAATCAAGTTTGAACTTAACCTTTTAACCCAATTAATTGATCAAGAATTAATGGTTGATTAGGTTAGAAGAGATTGGATTGCCAAGGAATTGGAATTCAATCACCTAGGATTTGCCATGAATTAAATCTTTGCATGATCAAGGTAGATGACAAGAATTGTTAATCCAAAAATCTAATTATCTCCAAAGCCTTAACTTTATTCTCATATTATTTTCTCACTCATTTACTATTTGTTTTACTTAATTCATTGTATTATGCTTTTTGCTATTGAAACTCTAAATTCTAATTGTCTGACTAGACTAATCAATTGATCATTGCTTGCTTAATCTATTAATCCTCGTGAAAACGATAACCTACTCCCGTGGTATTACTTGGTGCGATTCGGTGCACTTTCCAATAGTTTGTAGTTTATAAAATTCGCATCTTTATTATTTATTTGTATACAAATTATTGCCTATTATTAATCTTGTTTGGATATTTCTTTTATTATTTGACTTGTGTAGACTTGGATGAGATTATATAACACTTTGGTAGATGTAGAATTTTTAATTTGGATGAGATTTTAAGGTTTATATTAGAATATAATTATGTTTTGTGTGTTTATTTATATTTTATATATTGTTTTATTATAATTTGGTTATTCTGATTGAACTACAGTTGAACCTTTGATCTAGTAAACAGTAGCTAGATTGAATAAACATTCAATCTTTTAATATGGTGCTAATAATTGTGTCAGCTAAAATAATAAGATGTCGTTGCGACATTTCTTGGGATTTTCCGATGGTGAGCTGATGAGGTCTGATGCAAAACATTGCTCCAGGTTGATGAGACACATTGCTGGGATATACAGTGTTTGTGGAGCCTTTGGATTTTAGGTCCTTTGCCAATTACACTATGGTTTGTTTCATTCTTTCATTTCTTTGTTTATGTCTATGCATCTTATTATTTTTCACATGCCTTCCAAGTGTTTGGAGAAATGCTACACTTATCATAATGGTAAGGTTTTAGTTTCTGCTTCCTCACATATATGAATGTCTTTGACGAACAAATTTCAAAAGTTTACCCATTTATAAATATATAATACATAGTTTTTTTTATCAATTTTTAATGTGTGTTATTCGATACATTATGTATTTATTTGCTTGAGTCCTTAACGACCCATAGTTAACAATATCACTAATGGACCAGAAAATAATAAGATCGCCATTCTAGTAAATAACACGAAGAATGTAACTCCGAATACATGGTTACAGAGAGATATACTTACCACTGATTACCTCGGTCCAGAATTACTACTATAGAAATGGAAAATGAACAAACAATGTAATGCTAGCAGTATCATTGAAAGTTTCTTAGAAGATTATAGTATATAACAACAGGTTCAATACACTCTTGTAGCAGTAACAATGTAAAGTGTAAGATTATGGTAACATAAGAGATTCACTACACTAACTCTTTGATTCTTCAACCACACTTGCAATTAGTCAAAGAATTGGGATTGAGATAGAAGAATGGTGAGAGACAATAAATTAGTTAATTATTAGTATCATAAATAGTTTAGTATGGTTGATTCTTTATGTAATGTAGTAGTATTAGTATAGTTTAATCTCTAATATTCATCATATTGCTCTTTCAATTTTTGATTTAATTTTGTTCAATTTTCAAACAAAATTTTTAAAAAATTAAAATTTAATTTTATCGTCGTTTAAATTTTCCGATAAGTATTAATTTAATTATTAATAATAAATAATATATTACCATCAGATTTACTAGATAGAAAAAAATTTGACGGTAACAAACTCCAAAATTTTGTAATTAAAAGTTTATATCTGCCGTTAAATCCGTTGGTAATGAGCGGCGAATGAAAAATTTCATCGGTAAATAATTATCCGCGAGATTTATACTATCAGATTTATTCTGTTGCTAAATTTGCCGTTAAATCCAACAGTATCCGACGACTTTTTTGTAATAATTGTTAATTTCTATAATTATTGTGATTTGCTATTCATTATTTTGTCATTGGGTTGATGTTAACTAAACTTTATTAGTAGATAGATGATTTCAAAGAAGCAAATTTGCAGTAGAATTTTTGTGGATTTTAATAATTAATGACAAATTTTAATATTAGTATTTTATATTAACGTTTGAATTTTTTTTTGTTTAATTTTTGAAATTTGTATTTGATTGAGATTATAATATTGTGATTGATGTAATATTTTTAATGTAGATAATATTTTAAAATTTTATATTAGACTATATATAAGTATATTTTAGTATATTTATTTATATTTAATTATTTAAATTAAATCTCAATTAAATTAGTTAAACTAATAAATTAATAATTAAAACACTTTGATAATCATTTCGATTTTCAGAACTTCACACTTATATCTCGACGTTTAATGAAGACGTGATGGATCAACCGTATTTAAAATAAAAAAACACGGATAAGTTGGAACGTTATTTATTAGGACAAAAATAGTAGTTTCGTAAACCAAGTAATTGTAATCATAACTCATATTTATATATAAAAAACAAAAGTTGAAATGTTTATGCCATTCAGCCAACTTTTTTATACCATAAACGGCAAATTAAGATGGATTCATAACTATGTGTCTATGTCCCAGCCTGTTGATGTCTGATTCCCAGTCCGCTCTAATGAAGTTACACGCGTGTATTAATTATGTTAATTTAGATGATAAAAATTAAAACTAATTCTTTATCTAATCCAAACGTCATATTACGTTTCCTAATAGTGACTATTTTGCTTTAGCATATGTATGAAGTTATAAAGTAAGGGGTTTGAAAATCAATTCTAAAAGGATAGTTAATTTGAGTAAACAGCTTTCAATCTATTTTTTCGAAAAATATGACAACCCCTGTTCAAAAAATAAGTAAATCTCGGTTTTTATCTTTGACAAATATAAGATTTCACGGTTCTTCCATTATTTGCAGTGTTAGAAACTAATGAAAGTGATCTATGTGTTTCGTTAAATTGATAATGTGGCCATTAAGTGCTAAACAAGAGTCTAGAATTGTGAGGGTCGATTTGTCCAATTCTAGCTTCAAAAACACTGCTATTTTGGTCCATGCAAAACGCTCCATTGAGAATGGGAAGGGTATTTTCCATTTAACCCTGAATCCCTAATCCCTAACCCCTATTTACATAATACCTTGAAACCTTGTCATCTTCTTGCTCCAATAGACGAAGAGACGACGTTATAGTTGGCTCTGTGAAGTTGACACTACAATATTTTTGGAGGCTTTTTTACTTTTTGGTACGGAAGTAGAAGTAGTGAGATATCTTAATATTATAATTTTTTGTATTTTATAAAAATGTAAAAGGTACCTTAAATTTTTTAAAGTGATATATCTCTTAGTCTGATTTCTGTATTTCTTATAAATCGGACAGTCTGATTTCTGCTTCTCTAATTAAAATAACATTCTATTAGTTCACTTTAAAAAAAATACTATTACTACTCTGATATCAAAAACAAAAAGTGTATTTTTAACCTAAACCAACTCTTATTCTAGATAATACTTAAATAAAGTTGCCATAAATATTTACTAGGAGTTGTATTTGGACATGACAAAATCAATGTTATTTTTTGCAACTTGTAAAAAGTGATGTCTTTAATAATTACGAGTATGCTTGTAAAAGTTACAATATCAAATCATTTAGACAATCTTATAGATTAAAAATACATTTTATAAGAGTGATTTTAAAATCTTAAAAAAATATTTATAAAAAATTGTTCAAAATAATTTAGCATGTTAAATTTTAGAAAAAAACTTCCACTAATTTAAAAAATCTCCCCATGAACCCAAATCTCTTGAAATGCACCATGAACACCAATCTCACTAAAAAAAAAATGGCAAGTACCGTCAGATTTACTATAAAAAAACGAATATAATCTGACGTTAATTTAAATACAGTTGGAAACCATTAAACGGTATAAACCTCGCCGGTAATTACTATTGGAAGTTGCGACGGATTATGGGTTTGAAAACCACTTGGTTACCGGCAGACCATTTCGATGGTATTGTTGGCGCCAAAAAATATTGTTTCACGCATTGTTACCGTTAGAATATGTCGAGATAATTCTAACGGTAATTTCAATTTTTTATTTTTTTTATTTTTTTTCACACAATTAGTGGTCCATTCATAAATAATGAAAAACTATTATTTAATTAAAATAAATAATACACCGTTAAAATATATTAAAAGTAAACTACATCAAATATATACAATGAAACAATGAAACAAAAAACAAATAACTACAGATCTAGGTAGTCGTCGGTCCCATGGCCCTAAGTCAGCGGCGCCAAAGGCGGTGATGTCTGCCGTCCATTAGCAGGATCGCTGCCACCAGCAAGGTCGATGCCAATGGCATGCATCTAGAGATAGTACACCTCCATATGAGCCTCCAAATGCTTCATCCACTACACTGACTCCCAGAACTCCAGCCGGAGCTCATCAGTAGACATGACGCAGGTGAGGATCTCCTGATACGTCTCCTGATAAACGTTAAGCTCTTGAGCTTGTCACTGAAGGCTGCGTTGGAACTCCTGCAGCCTCAAATCCATGCCTTCCTCGGATTCGACGGCTCGACTGGTGGCAGAGGCTAACGACAGGCTTAATGTCGATGTGCAGAGGCTGCTGGCGAAGAACGACCTGATCCTGTATACGCAGTTTTTGTATGTGGCTGAGGCGGTCTTGCGACAAACTGCATCGGGATCAACGGCTGCAACTGCAGATCCACCAGCGGCGTCCTCCCCACCTTGCTAAGACTACTAACTCACGGCCTCTAGTCTCTGTGTGTAAGACTCTTGTGTAATTAATACAAGTTATTGTGATTAGTACACCGACAGTTATACAGTTAGTGTCTAATAATTTTATAGCAGAAGATCTACAGATGTATGTTTACTCACATAATGGTCCTGAGACTGCTGATCAGCAAATGTTTCTTTGTTCTCCTTTAGTGTGTGGGTGTACTTGAACGTTTCTGTCAACGTCACCTCGCGATCCAACGACTTCGACTATGCATGTTGCAATAAAACAATGTGATTTGGATGCCTAATATTGATATGCAGAAGAATATAATTAAGTTGTTAACAAAATTAAAGTCACTTTACATACCAGTCTGGCCTTAATCTCCATGAAGGTCGCTGAGTCGCCAGTATACTTGGACGATCTAGCCGAGGCCCTGTTAGCTCTATTGGTGAGACTGATGGACTAGATGTCACTACACCACTACAATGAATCCCACTTGGCAAGTGTTTATACCCTGGGTCGAGCTATGCAACCCAAGCCGACTAAAGACATGAGCGATCGACCTCTTCAGGGCGGTTGCCACCAACCTCTTACCAAAAGAGTTCGGCCAAATCACCATATAGGCCCAAGAAGGCCCAACAGAAGGACGAAGCCCACTCTAAAAGGCGGCTAGGCCTTTAAAAGATGAGGCGGTTCACCTAAAAGATAAGATAAGATAACTATCTTATCTCAAGGAAAGCCACTCAATACTACTATAAATACATTGGAGCACCCAGGTATAACTCACACTATGATTCTACACAAAATTTTGCTTAAAGCACGTGCTAACTTAAGCATTGGAGTATCTTGCAAGTACCACCACCCTCCGGTGACCAAGGATCAGCAGTACCACCAAGTCCAACAAGTCGGACACGATAGCTCCGGCCACAGCAGCAGATCTCATCCGAGATCGACCTTCAGTTTCAGGTAACCCCCAGAACAGCAAGTATATCAAATTATCGTCAAGTAATAACTCACTATGAGTGAGGTCGAATCCCACAGAGATTGATTGATTGAACAACTTTAGTTACTAGGTGATTTAGTCTAGCTTAATCAAGAAGAATTGTAGAGTGCAGAATTCTAAATGGTAGAATTGTAAATGAGTTAAAGATAAAAGAAAGCAATAAAGTGTAGAAATATAAAGAACATGAAAGTAAATTGCAGAAACATAAATGACTGAATTGTAAATGGGGAATGGGTTGATAGAAAAAATTAAAGAAAGCTATAAATAATAAAAAAGATAAGAATAAGGTAGATTCATTGGAGTTGGGAGATGTTGCTCTCTTTGGGTCAAATTCAGATCATCTTGGCAATCATGATTGATTGAACCCCAATTTCCTGGTGATTCAATCTCTCAAATCTTGATAATCAACAAATTCCTTGGTCTAATTGATCATGAAGAGAGATAAGCTTGGTCCCTAATTTTACCACACATCCTCATAGATCCAAGTAATTGGGAAGATTTCATGTCACGATATCCAGTCCCAAAAACTAGATCTACTCAATGTGAGAAGAGATTTCAAGCATGGTTTCATGTTTTCTTTTCCAAGGCTCCCATGAAACCCATTTTGCATTCAACCTCTTTTCCAAGATGATTGAACATTAAGCATGAAGAATGAAATTCCTTCTAGCAAATCAAAGCGAGATGAAGAGAAGAAGAATTTCACTATCATTTAATCCATCAAGTACAACAGAGCTCCCTCCCCCAATGAGAGGGAGTTTAGCTACTCATAGCTTAGAGAAAAGTACAAGAGATGGAAGAAGATGAAGTGAAGTAAGTGTAAAAGAAAAAGTCCCAAGCTAACAACCAACAACTAACAACCCCTTTTCAGTACTCTCAAGGGGTACTTATACTACTCCTATGACTAGAAATGAAAATTACACAAGGAAAAGAAAATTACAATTGAAAACTAAAGGAAAAAAAACCATTAAAGATACATCTCAACAAAACGGAGACAAGCATTCTCCAAACACAGAAATATTTGATGCCCTCCGAGAACAGCAGGAATCAAGAGGCTGAACACTAGCGCGAAGCCGAGAGAGATTTCCGGAGGGAAACAAGACGACATCAAGAGTTAGAGGAAAAGCTCCTAAAGCTCAAGGCTGACCTTAGAACCAAATCCATTCAATCCAATCATGAAGACGTCTCCCACAAAGATCAAGACCCATTCACCAAAGAGCTCATGAAAACTAAAGTCCCAAAGGACTTCAAAGCTCCTGACATGACCCCATACGACGACACATTGGATCCAAGCCATCATCTCAGCAATTTCAGAAGTATGACGTATCTCACGGATGCCTCAGATGCAATCCGTTGTAAAGCTTTCCCGACCACTTTAACCAAAACGGCAATAAAGTTGTTCGATAGCTTGTCACCAAGGTCAATATCAAGCTTTGATGACCTCGCTAAAAAGTTCCAAGCTAGATTCTCCATCCAAAAAGACAAAGCCAAACATGCCCCAAGCCTCTTAGGGATTAAGCAAGGAGATCGGGAGAGCCTCTGCAATTACATGGAAAGATTCAATAAGGCATGTCTGGACATACAGAGTTTGCCAACAGAAGCAGCTATAATGGGCCTCATCAATGGCCTGCGAGAAGGATCTTTTAGCCACTCAATATCCATAAAACAGCCCACATCCCTGAATGAGGTGCAAGAATGAGTAGAAAAGTATATTAACATGGAGGCGAACTCTCGACTAGGAGAAAATTGAAAATCCGGATTCTCCTACCCTCCTCGGGACAAGGCTAAAGAGTCTGAGAAAAAAGAAGACCAGCCTACTGAAAAACCTAGAAAATACCACAACTACACTCCATTAAGAGTGTCCCTTGTGGATGTATACAAGGAGATATGCAACACTGAGAACATCCCTCGACCTCGCCCAATCAAACACAAAAGAAGAGGGAGAAATCAGACAGAGTGCTGCGAATACCACCGAATCTATGGACACTCTACCAACGAGTGCTTCGACCTAAAGAATGTCATAGAGAAATTGGCAAGAGAAGGGCGACTAGATCAGTACTTAGCCAATAAAACAGATGAGCCAAGAAAAAGAAGAAGGGATGAAGAGGTCGGACGAACTGAACGCCCACCTCACACCCCTGAGAGACATGTTCATATGATAAATGGGGGATTCGCAGGAGGAGGGATTTCCAAATCATCCCGTAAAAGACACCTTAAAGAGGTATATCATGTCGGAGAAGGGGACAAGTCGCTCAACCTCCCCTCTATTACCTTTACCCAAGAAGACGCAACAGGCATCATCATGGGCCATGATGATCCCATGGTCATTACTATCATACTCGCCAACGCTAATCTCCATCGAACATTGGTAGACCAAGGGAGTTTCGCAGATATCTTGTTCAAAACCGCCTTCGACAAGCTCGGCCTGCAAGAGAAAGAGTTCATAGCGTATCCGAATAGTTTGTTCGGACTGGGGGACACCCCAATTCAACCACTAGGATACATCTCATTGCATACAACTTTTGGAAAAGGAACCCGGTCAAGGACACTAAGCATAGACTACATTGTAGTTAACGTGAGTTCAGCTTATAACGCCCTTATAGGTTGGACAACATTGAACCAGCTCGCCGCAGTAGTCTCCACTCAACATCTATGCATGAAGTTCCCAACTCTGGAAGGGATCGCCACAGTAAAAGGAGATCAAAAGTTCACGCGATGCTGTTACAACAAAAGTCTGAACCTTAAAGGTAACCCCAGCGAGGAGGAAATCAACACCATTGAACTAGGGGGAGTTCAAGCTCGTGAAGAACTTTGTCCACAACCCGAAGGTGAAACCGAAGAAGTCCAGATCGGAGATACTCAGGATAAAACAACAAACATAGGGGCAACCTTAAAAGGAGATTTAAAGGAGCCACTAATACAATTCCTAAAGGATAACGCCAACCTCTTTGCATGGAAGGCAGCAGATATCCCAAGCTAATGTGCCACAAGCTGGCAGTATACCCTGGATCTCGGCTTGTGCAACAGAAACATAGGAAGATCGATCTAGAAAGGTCCCAAGCTGTGCAAGAGCAAGTGCAAGCCTTACTGGAGGCAGGGTTCATAAGGGAGGTCAAATACTTATTATGGCTAGCCAATGTAGTCTTGGTGAAGAAGTCAAATGGCAAGTGGAGAATGTGTACCGACAACACTGACCTCAATAAGGCTTGCCTATAAGATCCCTACCCGCTCCCGAACATAGACACTCTAGTGGATGCCTCTTCCAGATACAAGTACCTCTCCTTCATGGACGCCTATTCAGGATACAACCAAATTCCAATGTACCCACCTGATCAAGAGAAGACCTCGCTCCTAACCCCAAAGGCAAACTATTGCTATATAGTTATGCCCTGCAGACTTAAAAATGCAGGAGCTACCTACCAAAGACTGATGAACAAAGTCTTTGCTGATCATATCGGAAAACTCATGGAGGTCTATATAGACGACATGCTGGTAAAAACACAAAGTGAGGAATTGTTGTTGTTTGACCTCGCCAAAGTATTCGACACCATAAGGAAGCATGGTATGCAACTTAATCCCGCAAAATGCACATTTGTGGTAGAAGCTGGCAAATTCTTGGGCTTTATGCTCACACAAAGAGGAATCGAGGCGAACCCAGATAAATGCCAGGCTATACTCAACATGAAAAGTCTGACCTGGATTAAAGAAGTACAACAGCTCAACGGAAGACTGGCTGCCCTGTCCAGATTTCTAGTGGGATCAGCCATAAGATCTCTCCCCTTCTACGCAACATTAAGGAAGGGAAAGAGGTTTGAATGGACAACGAAATGCGAGCAAGCCTTCTAAGATTTCAAAAAATTCTTGGGACAACCGTCCATTCTTACTGGACCACGGGATAGTGAGGACCTCACATTATACCTCGCGGTGGAAAGTCGCAATAGCCTCAGCATTAGTAAGAGAAGACGAAAGCGGGCAACAACCCATATACTTCAGGAAAGGCCCTACAAGGGGCCAAACTAAACTATCAAAAGATAGAAAAGTTTGCCTATGCCCTCATACTTACTTCTCGATGAATCCGCCCATACTTTCAAGATCACACTATCATGGTTCGGACCAACCAGCCCATAAAAGGCATTCTACAGAAAACAAACTTAGCTGGAAGAATCCTACAGTGGACAGTCGAGTTATCTGAATTCGATCTTCAATATAAAACTCAGACAACCATTAAAATACAGTACCTAGCTGACTTCATTGCTGAATACACTGACACCCCGGGAACTCCAACAAAATGGAATCTCTACGTGGATGACTCTTCAAACAAAATCAGCAGTGGCACAGGCGTAATTATAGAAAGTGATCAGGGAACCCAAATCGAGCTATCACTAAAGTTTGAATTCCCTGCATCAAATAATCAGGCTGAATATGAGGCACTACTAGCTGGTTTGAGGCTGGCTAGGAAGGTAGGAGTTCAAAAGCTTACCATCTTTAGCGATTCGCAAGTAGTTGCCTCACAAATAGAAGGGAGCTACCAAGCTAAGGATCCCACTATGAAGAAATATCTAGACAAGACCAGAGAACAGCTCAGACAAATCAAGGAATATGAGGTCCAACATATACCTCGAGAACAAAATGTCCGAGCTGATGCACTTTCAAAACTAGCCAGGACCAAACCAGGGGACAATAATAGAAGCCTCATCCAAGGAACCCTACAAAATCCATCAATCTCGGAGGAAGAAAAAATCCTGACCATATCAGGTCAGGATCAAGGATGGATGACTCCCACAATCAACTACCTCAAGTCAGAAATACTTTCCACAGATAAGAAGGAGGCAAAAAGGCTAATACAAGAGGCATAGTACTACACCATAGTGGGCGACATCTTATACAAGAGAGAAATCTCAACACCCCTCCTAAAATGTGTGCTGACCTCCAATACAATGGAAGTCTTGGAAGAAGTACACAGTGGTATATGTGGCAACCACTTGGGGGGCACGAGCTCTTTCTAAGAAAGTACTCCGAGCCGGATTTTTCTTGCCAACCTTGTACAAAGAAGCAACGGAGTTCGTCAAAACATGCCCACCATGTTAGAAGCATGCTAACTTCCATATTGCCCCACCAGAAGAGCTCATCAGTGTGACGTTGCCCTGGCCATTTGCAAAATGGGGGCTCGACCTACTTGGACCCTTCCCCCAGGAATCAGGACAAGTCAAATTCCTCATTGTAGGAATTGACTATTTCATAAAATAGATTGAGGCAGAACTCTTAGCTAATGCCACCGGTGATGCATGAAAACTTGTCTCTCAACAAATTTCCCTTCGGCAAGTATACTGAATTGTTGTCAAGTAAAAACTCACAATAGAGTGAGGTCGAATCCCATAGGGATTGATTGGTCAAGCAACTTTAGTTGGAAGAATATGCTAGTTGAGCTAAACAGAGTGTAGTTGATGTTGCAGGAAATTAAATGGGGGGAAAGTAAATTGCAGGAAATAAAGTGCAGAATCTTAAATGGGGAGTCGGGAAGATGAACAAGGAAATAAATGGCAGAAAGTACAGAGAATGGGTAAGATCAGAGATGGGGAATTCATTGGGCTCAGGAGATGTTGTATTCTCCGGATCAAATTCATTTTCATCTTTTCCTCAATCAAAGCATCTATTGATCTCCTTGGCAATCTTAAGTGATCGGGTTCCAATTCCTTGGCAACCCAATCTCTCTAAGCTTGAACAATTGCCCAATTCCTTAATTTAATTGCTCATGGGAAGAGATGAAGTGTGGTAACTGATTATACCACATGTATTTTCAAATCAAAGTGTTGGGAGGATTACATGTCACTATATCCGCCCAGACCCCAATTTGGTCCAACATGAGAAAGCATTTCTAGCATGATATCCTCATCCCTTTTCCAAGGCTCAAAGGTGATCCAATTATGGAGAGTTTCTTTTCCAAGACAACTAACCAATTGAATTAAGATCGAAAGCTTTCTAGTAAATCAAGAGAAAAAAAAGAAGAAGAAGAATGAAAACTATAATTGATCCATCAAATTACAACAGAGCTCCCTAACCCAATGAAAGGGGTTTAGTTGTTCATAGCTCTAGAAATGGGAAATGGCAGAAAAGAATACATGCTTAGCAAGAAAAATTCAGAAAAGTAAAAATACAGAGGGTAGTTCTCCAAAGTGCCCAGCTTCTCTATAGTTCAAAACTACTCCTATATATACTACTCTTCTTGATCTTCTAGTGAGTTCTTTGAGTCTTGGATGTGGGCCTTAGATCTTGAGTTGAAGCAGTTATAATCTTTAGTGGGCTTAGCTTGCAGAAAAGTGTGAGTTAGGCATGGGCATTAGTGATGTTAACGTTAAGTGAGAATGTGGGTTCGAGAACGTTAGTGGCAATCACCTTTTTCACTAACGTTTGAACCTTATATAATCCACGTTAACTTCAACGTTAGTGGAACTAATGATGTGTGGAAAGCGATCCAACACAAAACTCACCGGCAAGTGTACCGGGTCGCATCAAGTAATAATAACTCACATGAGTGAGGTCGATCCCACAGGGATTGAAGGATTGAGCAATTTTAGTTTAGTGGTTGATTTAGTCAAGCGAATCAAGTTTTGATTGAGTGGGTTGTATTTAACAGAAGCTAAATTGCTTGGAATATAAAGGGAGAAAGGATAATTGCAGTAAATTAAAGAACAGGACAATAAACTTGCTGAATCTTAAAGAACAAGAAAGTAAATGACTAAAACTTAAAGTGCAAGAAATGTAAATTGCAGTAACTTAAATGGCAAGGAATGTAAATTGCTTGAATATAAAAAGGATTTGAGGACTGGGATTGCAGAAGCTAAACAAAGAGAAATTGAATTGCCACAGTTAATAAAGCAGAAATTGAATTAGAAACAATTAGAACTCAAACAGAAATTGAAAGTAAAGTGCAGCAGGGTTCACAGAAGAACCAACAACGAAAATGGGATCTCAGGTTTTAAGAGACTAGAAAGCAAAGTCTAGATCTCAATTTGCCTTCCCAGATCCAAGTTTACAAAGCAATTGACAAGGAATTGAAGAAGAAGCAGTAAAGAGAATGTAAATGGATTCAATTATGCAGAAAAGAAACTAAAGAGTTCTTGAGTGGAGATTGAGACAGAATTTCCTCAATTCTTAACACCCAAGAATCAAAACAAGAAAATTAAAAATGCCCGAGCAAGAACGAGGAAGAAGAGAGATCAATTCTCCTTCCCAATTCTCTGAAATCTCAGTGAAGACACCAAGAGAAGTTCCAAAGTGCAAAAATAAAATTCAAAGCTCAAAGAAAGTGCAAAATTCAAAAACAAAGCAAAAGGTTCCTAATTACATCAAACTAGCTCCTATTTATACATTTTCTATTCTTGGATTTTGGGATTTGGATGGGCTTTTGATTTGGTGAAGAAATGAATTAAATTGGATTTTTAATTCAATTTTTGGCCCAAAATAATAGCTTCCAGGAGGCTGCCCTGCCCTTGTAGAGGGCAGGGCAGAAAATTGATGTGTGGTGCGGCTTGGTGCGGGCTGGTGCGCAGGATGCTGCCCTGCCCTCGCGGAGGGCAGGGCAGAAAAAAATGGTGCGCCAGAAATTGTGCTGTGGTGCGCGCTGGTGCTGCCAGGATCGTGCTGTGGTGCGCGCTGGTGCTGCCAGGATCTTGCCTTGGTGCGCCAGACTCATTTCTTGGTGCGCCAGATTCATGCCACACAAAATGCTGCCCTGCCCTCGCGGAGGGCAGGGCAGTGTTTCCTTTGATGTCCCAAGTTCGAATCATGGCCGAAACACACGCTACTTAATTTCCTTGGCTTTCTTGGCACGGTAATGGAACTTAGTTCCTTGCTTACTCATGGTCCCGTGTTCAACTCTTGTGGCAAGCATTTGGAGACATTTTCCTTTGATTTTCTCCCCTTGTGAGCCCGATACTGCCCTTGTGGAGGGCAGGGCAACATTTTCTTCTTCTTGATTCCAAGGCACAGATTTGTGCTCTGCCCTTGTAGTGGGCAGGGTAGAGTTGCCTTTTATGCCTTGTTCCCTTATGTTGCCCTCCTAGAGGGCAGCATGCCCTTGTGGAGGGCAATGCTTGCCTCCCCCATTGCATGCGGCACACGTTTCCTTCCTTTGACCACGCTTCCTTCTCCTTGGGTCACGCTTCCTTAGGCCACGCTTTTCTCTTTTATTCTTTTCTTCACCTAAAATAAACCAAAACAACCACTCCAAGTATCACTAAATTCATAAGGCTTATAAATCAATTAAAATTCAATTAAAATTAGCTTAAACCTCATGAGTTAATATCAATTTCATGGTGATTGTTTGATTTAAAGAAGTTATGCATTTTCACTCCAAATCACTTACTTATGATACAAGAAAGTGTATAAAGACTAATAAAACAAGTGAAATTAGCTTGAAAAATGGGTATATGATGACTTGTCATCAACTAACATGACCACTAATGTTGCCTTATGATCCTTCGCAAGCGTTATTAGGAATTACCTTTTCCAATAACGTTGCCTTGTGCCCCTTGCCCTCACGTTAGAGTTCACATTAGTATAACTAACGTGACTCTTAACGTGGGCATGCCTCAGCTTCGAGAGCGTTAGTGACACTTACCTTTGTCACTAATGCTCCAAACGCCCCTCTTTCCCACGTTAGAGTTCACGTTAACTAGGTTAACGTGGCCACTAACGTGGTAGTGAATGCCATCTCCAACGTTAGTGACAAAGGTGAGTGTCACTAATGTTGGCTAATCAATCTCAGCTCCACATTAACGTTCACGTTAGTGGTCTTAACATGACCACTAATGTGGGCAATGCTAGCTTGGTCTAACGTTAGTGACAGAGGTGAGTGTCACTAACGTTGGCATTGTCTTCCCTTCCACGTTAGAGTTCACGTTAACTAAGTTAACGTGACTCTTAACGTGGCCAATTGCCACTTTGTAGCGTTAGTGGTGTTCACGTTTACCACTAACGCTGGAGCTCCCTTTATCTCCACGTTAACTACCACGTTAATGTAGTTAACGTGACAATTAACGTGGGTTTATGATGGCTTCGCAGGCGTTATTGTCGACCACCTTTCTCATTAACGTTGCAAGCTCATTCCCATTCCACATTAGTGGTCACGTTAATTAGATTAACGTGGCTACTAACGTGGTTCTTCCTTGCTTCCTTTGTCCTGAAATCAAGCAAATAAAGTGCATCAAAGCTCTAGCCCAAGTCATGAGATTATGCATCATCAATTTGTCATTCAATCCTTACAAAATCCTCATGAAATCATGTAAAATTCACAATAGTTGCTTGAATCAAGGTGTAAGTGTATTTTCATCCAAAACTTGCCTTATTCACTAAGAAAATGCATGAAATTACCCTAAAACAGTAAAGAAAAGGTCAGTAAAACTGGCCTAGATGCCTTGGCATCACAACACCAAACTTAAAGCTTGCTTGTCCCTAAGCAAGTACTAAAACATCGGAAGAATGAATGAAAGAGACAAGATGAACAAGATAAAAGTAAAATTCCTATTTTATGGGGTTTTATGCATAGCAACTTAGGTTCATTCCTTTACTGGGTTTCAGGCCTTTATCATGCCCTTGAACACTTGTTTGATTGCATCCTTTGAGACTTCCTAATTTTTTATCATCCTTTCCCTTCCAGGATTTATTGCATTTCTTTTTAGGCTAAGTGCTCTATAAGAGGGCGACTCTTTAAGATAAGCTTTCAGCCAACACTCTCAAACCAGTTGGTTCAAGGTGCTAGGTGTTAGGAAACCCCTAACGACTTACTCCCTCAAGTCTCTTTCCTCAATACATACACACCACAGGCACATGGTTTGTTATTTTTCTTTCTTGAGACCTTGGTGTCCAGCACCTCTTTGGGTTGCTAAGTGCTCTATAGCAAAGGTTACTCTTGATAGTAGACTTTCAGCTGATAATCCTAGATTAGTTAACCCAAGTTACCAGGTGATAAGGCACCCCTAAGAGCTTATTCATCCAAGCCCCTTGCACATGAACACCACAGACACATGCCTCAATATTCAAACCCTTGGTACCTAGCATTATTTCTCATTGTTTTTCTTTCCTTTTCACTTTTATTGCTCTTTCTCTTTTCTTATTGGGATTTCATTATTTGGTTAGTCTCATAGGATATGTTTCAAGCATAGGATTCAGGATAGATAGTTGCATTCCTACCTTGTTGGTGAACCAACTTAGCTAATTAATCACCCTACCACAATCATTCAGGACTTACTTCACAAGATAACTCCACTCTTGTTCTTTTCATAACAATTTCTTTTTGATTGGCTTAAAGGACAAGCATACATATAAGCAAGATGAAAATGAAAACTAGGGACTAGACTAGCACACTTCGATGTGAATAAAGAGGAACAAGCAGAATATGCAGGTTTCTAGGACAATATTTAATCATTTTTGTTCAACTAAAGTACTGCAACTCTGAGACAGTTCAATACAACCTCATGATGTCTTCCTGGGCATTATTGTCCTAGCATTTTGCATCCTTGTTTGTATCCTTGGATGATGAGGTATGATTATTCCCTGACATTGATTGAATTCCTGTAACACTATTAGAAGTGGCTTGTTCCCCAAGCACTTGGAAAATAGTTAGCATGCATGTATGCTTGTGAATTTCTGAACTTGATTTGGTGTGTGAACACCAAACTTAGTTCCTTGCCCAATGCAGCAAATTAAATACATGCAGGAACCTCATGTGCTTTTATTAAGAAAATAACTATGAGCTAAAAAGACAAACTATGCATTAGAGGTTAAACCTCTGTCAAGTGAGTTCTATGGTTGTTAAAGCAATGCTTTCTCACTAAAGGGTTGCAATGCACTCTTCAGCTGGAGTCTTTAGTGGAACACCAAACTTAGAGTTTCACATTCACCTTTGAAATGTTTTGGTGTGCAACATGAAACTTAGCTCCTCACAATACAGAGAACTCAACTTGAAGTTTTTATTGGGTCAATCATGAAAGAAGAATTAACTCTGGTTGGGTTGCCTCCCAAAAAGAGCGCTTTTTTTAGCGTCATTAGCTTGACGTTTGGCCTTTGTCAGGGTGGTTAGTAGTGCTTCAAATCCTCCCCCCTTGCAGTGAACCTATTTCCATTGGCTTTGTTAAGAAGCTCCACATGTTCTAAGGACAAGATTTTGTTGATGGTGTATACTGGAGGCAACTAATATGGAATGGTAGGGAGATGAAGTGGTATAAATGGAAGGTAGGCAGAGACCACTTCATCTCCTGGAGAGAAATCTTCTATAGGGATCTTCTTGTTTTTCCATCCCCTTGGGACTTTTTTTCTTGTGTCCCTTGATGTCACTTTGCTACTTGTGGTTTTCTCTTTGAGGAAAATTTTGTTGCTTGTCTCATATGACTCTGGTGGGTCTGGTTCCTTTTGGGTTACACTTGGCTGTTGCTCCTTCTGATCACATTGGTTGTTGACCATAGGAGTTCTGAGGTGTGGTGCTTGTGCTCCCTTGTTTGGCTCTTCCATCAGCTCTTTGTTGTGCTCTTCCTCTGACTTTTTGTTATCATGATCTGCTTCTTTGAGGGTTTGAAAATATTGAAGGTGAGCTGTTCATCATGTATTCTCAATACTAGCTCTCCTCGCTCCACATCTATAAGTGCTCTGGCTGTGGCTAATAATGGCCTTCCCAGAATGATGGGGTGACTGGGATTCTCTTCCATTTCCAGGATAACAAAGTCTGTGGTAAGGAAGTAGTTCCCAACCTTCACTAACACGTTCTCAACCACTCCTATTGCTTGTTTTTGGGTTTTGTTGGCCAGTTTGATGATTACGTCTGTGGGTGTTATCTCATTGATTTGGAGCTTTTTCATGAGGGACAAAGGCATTAAGTTGATGCTTGCTCCTAGGTCACAGAGCCCCTTATCAATCATTGTCTCTCCTATAGCACAGGGAATATGGAAGCTCCCTAGATCCTTCTTCTTTATAGGTGGCTCTGTTTGAATGAGAGCACGACACTCCCTGTTCATCTTTATTGTTTGTCCACCCTTCAATGAACTCTTTTTGGCTAGTAGCTCCCTTATACACTTGATGTAGGAGGGCATTTTCTGGAGGGCCTTAATGAATGGTATATTTACATCAAGAGATGCAAACATGTCGAGGAACCTTGAATACATTCTCCCTGCTACACCACCCTTGAGCCTTTGGGGAAAGGGTGCATATGGGTTCAGGATCTCCCTTTTCTTTAGCTCTTCCCTGAGTGTGGGTTGGGGTGCATGGTTTCTGTTTCGAGGGTTACCTGAAACTGGAGGTCGATCTCGGACGAGATCTTCCGTACTGGTCGTAGCTGGTGTGTCCGGCAGGTGGATGACAGCCGAAGCTGGTACGTCCGACTTGTTGGACTGATGTTGTTGCTGATCCTCTGTCACCGAAGGGTGGGGGTACCTGAAAGGGACTCCGATGCTTAAGTTAGCAAGGGTATTAAGCATGTTTTATGTAGAATCAGAGTATGAGTTATACTTGGGTGCTCCAGCATATTTATAATGAGGAGATGTGACCTTTTGGATAAGATAAGTTAGTTATCTTATCTTATCTTTATCTTTGAGCTGAGGTCAGCATATCTTCAATGAAACCGCCTTTATCTGTATAGGCTTGGGTTGCCCTAGGATTTGGGTCGTGTTCCTCTATTTGGGCCCTTTACTGGGCTCTCCTGTCGATTTGGCCGAGCTCTTTGAGAAGAGGTCGGCTAGTCGGACCTAAGGAGGTCGGTCGCTTGTATCGCCAATCATCCCGGGTCAGGCAACTCGACCCAGGGTATGAACAGTGCCCCTGCTTGAGCTCGGTCTTTTTGTCGAGGTCGAGTTTTTTGGACTTCAGTCCATCTATGATGAAGCCGAACTCAAGCATTTCGTCGATTTCTTCCTTATGTAGAATCTTTTGAATGTAGAACGTTTTCCTCTAAAAGCGCGTGCTTTTATATCAGCGCTTTTTTGGGAACGCGAGAAGGTTTTAATATCTGCATTTAATTGGCATTAATTGCCCCATTTTCTCTTGGTCTTTTATTTTGAATTTCTCAATCAAAAAATGGTTTCTCTTCTTCACTTCTTCTTCGTAACTTCTCCCTTTACTCTCTAATTTCTGTTTCTTTCGTAGCTTCTTCCGTCTGTTCTGTCACTGCTTTCTGTGGAAGAGGGGTGATTTCCAGGTTTTTTCCTCCGCAGTTTTCCGCTTTTGAGGGGTGGCTTTGTGGCTTCTGTTCTTTCGGCTTTCGAGGTTTTCTTCTACTTTTTTCCAGGTTTATTTTTTCTTTCTTCTGTTTCCTTATATGTGGAAAGTTTGCATTTTGTTTAGAGGAAGTTTGGGTCTTTCTGCTTTTATCATGCCTGATTGTTGCATGCTCTGGAATTTCTTCGTTTTTGGTGCGAATCTTTTTCTTGTTGCTTGAATCTTTTTCTTTATGTTGTCGTCGTTTCTGCTTGTGCCTTTGCTGATGATTTTTTGCTTGATTCCAAAAAAGTTTGCGTCTTTGCTATTTTTCTGCTTGACATTTTTTGTTGTTTTTGACAATGCTTTTGCTGATAAACTGTAGAAGGGTGGCAACTTTGTGTTTTTACTTCCTTTGTATCCTTTGAGACTTTATTTTCTTTTTGATGAGTGTCAGGACGTGAGTTGTAGGGATTTCTTAAAAAACCTTGCTTTGTTACTGCCTCCAAGGGATTCCCCAAGACTTTTGGCTTGAGTCTTGGGGTTTTCCTTTTCTGTTTGTCCGTCCGTCGAGTTGTTTTGCCTCTCATCCGAGATGTTTTTTAAGTAATCCGCTCTTCTTTTCTTTTTGTAGGATTTAGTTGGCCTCATGTCTTCCCGAAATAATGTTGTAGAGATGCCTTCCCAGGTCCCTGAGGGCATGGCCGATTGGGTGGACTCGATGGTTCTTATGTATGTCTCTCTGGTTGATTCTAAGTTTTTCGCGCAACTTAGGTAGTTTCATAGTGTCTGTAGTAATCCTGGTGATGAGAAGAACTATGAACTTATCCCTCCCTCTTCTGACGAGATAGTCTGCTTCTCTACTTGGGTTGTTGACGATCGCCCTTTCTTCTATGTTTATGACTTTTTCTTTGGTCAGCTGGGTATCACCTTTCCTTTTACTAAATTTGAGGCCAACCTGTTATGGTCCTATAATGTCGCCCCCTCTCAACTTCACCCTAATTCCTGGGGTTTCATAAAGATTTTTCAATTGTTGTGCAATGATTTTGGTATCCCTGCTTCCCAATCTCTCTTTTTCTATATGTTTGTCTTGACTAAGCCCGGAGTGGTAAAAAAGAAGGCAGCTTGGGTCTCCTTTCGCTCTACCCAAGAAAAGAAGGTCTTTTTCATGTTTGACGAGTCATTCTGCGATTTTAAAAACTACTTTTTCAAGGTCCGAACTGTTGAAGGAGCTCGGCCCTTCTTTCTGGCTGAAAATGACGAGCCTGTTTTTCCCTTGGAATGGCAAAAAGATGTGAGGGTGTCCCGATATACGTGGGAAATGTTGGATGAGGCTGAGCGAGCCTTTGTGACTGTCTTGGAAGAACACTAGGGGCAACCTCCCCATCTTGACACAAAGAAATTTCTAACCAATCCCTCTCTTCTTCAAACTGAGCTGGGTATTTTGTGTTTCCTTTTTTATCTGTTTATATTGCTTGTGACTGTCTTTTCTGACTTGTAGCTTAATTTTTGTTTTATTTGCAGAGGCAATGAAGAATAATGAATCCATGAAAGCTTTTAAAAGAGCGCAGAGGGTGACTGCTGCTAGAAACATCTCGTCCAAGGCTGCTGGGGAAGGATCCTCACAAGTGCGCGTGAAGCTGTCTGTGCCAAGTTCCCCTGGGGTGAAGAAGGTGATCCCTACTCCCCGAGTTCGTCTGGTGGATCCTCACCCTACTTCTGCTGCTCCTTCTGTTGCTCCTCCCAATAAAAAACAAAAAACAGCTGAGCCTTTTGACCTCAATGCTCCCGATTTTAATGCCATTGAATTTGTGGATCAGCAAATCGGTCCCTATGGTACCCTCTCCATGGACGATGTGTCCATCCTCCATCATTTGGAATTTATGGCCCGAAATAACGTAAAGATGGCGTATATGGCAGCTGCTATATATCGGACTGCTCAGAATCTTCCTCTTCACGCCACCAAAGCATTTATGGAGGAGGCAAAGCAGGAGTTTGACCGGATGAGGGAGTTGAACGAGGAACTTGAAGTAAAGGTGACCAAGTTGGAGAAGGATCTAGAGAACGACAAGGCGAGTTCCCTTTCACTGGCAGCTTCTTTGAGGTTGGTCGAGGACACAGCCATGATGCATAAGGAGAGTTACGTTAAGTCTTATCGGGAGGTGATGCGATTGAGGGGGGAGTTGGACAATGCCCGGGAAGATTATTCTGAGCTCCAAGGTCATCTCATTGGCAGCGTGACTACTGCTTACGAGAACTTGAAGGAGCAAGTTCGGGTCATTGCTCCCGAGGCCGATCTCACCCCTTTCAGCCTGGACAACGTTGTCAGGGATGGCAAGATTCTCCCTGATAACGAGGGTGATAATGAGGCTAATCCTCCCCCTGTGTCCTCTGCCAAAGTGTCGACCTCTTCTGCTCCTCCGGTTGCACCTGATTCGGATTGCCATGTTCTGAACCGGGAGGATGGAACTATAGACGCTGTGCCTATTCAGACTCGTCCTCCTTGTCCTTGTCCTGATGCTGATGTGTGGAAAACGATCCAACACAAAACTCACCGGCAAGTGTACCGGGTCGCATCAAGTAATAATAACTCACATGAGTGAGGTCGATCCCACAGGGATTGAAGGATTGAGCAATTTTAGTTTAGTGGTTGATTTAGTCAAGCGAATTAAGTTTTGGTTGAGTGAGTTGTATTTAACAGAAGCTTAAATTGCTTGGAATGTAAAGGGAGAGGGGGAAATTGCAGTAAATTAAAGAGCAGGAAAGTAAACTTGCTAAATCTTAAAGAACAAGAAATTAAATGACTGAAACTTAAAGTGCAAGAAATGTAAATTGCAGAAACTTAAAGTGCAAGAAATGTAAATTGCTTGAATATAAAAGGGGAATTAAGGATTGGGAATTCAGAATTCCAGCAAGAGAAAGTAAATTGCAACAATTAATAAAGTAGAAGATGAATTGGAATAAACTAAAATTCAAACAGAAACGGAAATTAATTCTGCAGCAAAGGTTCACAGAAGAACCAAAAGGAAATTGGAATCTCAGGACTTCAGAGACTAGGTAGCAAAGCCTAGATCTCAATTGCCCTCCCAGATCCAAGTTCTCAAAGCAATTGACAAGAAATTGAAGAAGAAGCAGTAAAGGAACTGAAATTAAACTCAATTGTGCAGAAGAAGATTTAAAGAGATTTTGAATGGAGATTGAGACAAAATTTCCTCAATTCTTCACACCCAAACCTCAAACAAGAAAAATAAAAATGCCCAAGCAAGAATGAGGAAGAAGGGAGATCAATTCACCTGCCCAATTCTCTGAAATCTCAGTCAAGTTCCCAAGGGAAAGTTCTAGAGCTCAAAATGAAAGTGCAGAATTCAAAAGCCAAGTAAAAATTCTAATTACATCAAACTAGCTCCTATTTATACACTTTCTATTCTTGGATCTTGGGATTTGGATGGGCTTTTGATTTGGTGAAGAAATGAATTTTATTGGATTTTTAATCCAATTTTAGCCCAAAAACAATAGCTTCCAGGAGGCTGCCCTGCCCTTGTGGAGGGCAGGGCAGAAAATTGATGCGTGGTGCGTGCGTGGTGCGGGCGTGGTGCAGGCTTGGTGCGCAGGATGCTGCCCTGCCCTCGCGGAGGGCAGGGCAGAAAAATTTGGTGCGCTAGATTGTGCCTTGGTGTGCTGCTGGTGCTGCCGAATGTTGCTTTGGTACGCCAGATTTGTGTGCTGGCCGTGCCACAACAAAATGCTGCCCTGCCCTCGCGGAGGGCAGGGCAGTGTTTCCAAACTGAAGTCCCGCCTTCGAGGCATGGCAGAGACACACGCTACTCATTTTCCTTGGCTTTCTTGGCACCATAATGAAGCCTAGTTCCTTGCTTCCTCCTTGTCCCGTGTTCAACTCTTGTGGCAAGCATTGGTAGGCATTTTTCTTTGATTTATTTTCCATGAAGGCCCGATACTGCCCTTGTGGAGGGCAGGGCAAGGTTTTGTTCTTCTTGATTCCAAGGCACAGATTTGTGCTCTGCCCTTGTAGTGGGCAGGGCAGAGTTGCCTTTCATGCTTTGTTCCCTTATGTTGCCCTCCTAGAGGGCAGTGTGCCCTTGTGGAGGGCAATGCTTGCTTCCCTCCTTCATAAGCCACGCCTTTTTCTCCTTTGGCCACACTTTCTTAGGCCACGCTTTTCTCCTTTATTCTTTTCTTCACCTACAATAAACCAAAACAACCACTCCAAGTATCACTAAATTCACAAGGCTTATAAATCAATTAAAATTCAATTAAAATTAGCTTAAACCTCATGAGTTAACATTAATTTCATGGTGGTTGTTTGATTTAAAGAAGTTATGCATTTTCACTTCAAATCACTTACTTAGGATGCAAGAAAGTGCATAAAGACTAATAAAACAAGTGAAATTAGCTTGAAAAATGGGTATATGATGACTTGTCATCACAACACCAAACTTAAACCTTGCTTGTCCCCAAGCAAGCATCAAATTTAAGAGCAATTGAAATGAATAAGAAAAGAACACATATCCTTATTAGGCATATAGCAGAACTTGAATGATGGGATCTTTATGCAGACAATGATAACTCAATTATTGTTGCTGTTACATAATATACATTTTTCCTCAAAGGCTTGCTAAACTTTCTGTTATAAGACTCACTTTTTAATTACTCCCTTGCTAACTTTTCTTTCTTATAATGCTTAACAAGCTTATTATACTTTTGGGGGTTTGGTGTCTAATGTTGCAGTAGTAGCTTTTTGGCTTTATTTTCTTTTCTTTTGCTCAACATCTTTCCACCACAGACACATGGCTCACTAATTCTTCCTAGGATCATTGATGCCCAGCATCTCTTTGGATAACTAAATGTTCTATATCTAAGTTGCTCTTTATTGTGGACTTTCAATTGGCCATCCCAAATCAGTTGATCTAAGTGACCGGGTTTTAAAATACCCCTTAGAATTTACTCATCCAAGCATATCTTAGTACAAGAACACCACAGGCATATGTCCTAGGGTCCAAGCTATTGGTGTCCAACCTTTATTCTTTGTTTTTCTTGCCACTTTGGCTTTTTCTTTTCCCTTTTCTTTCTGTTTTTGTTCACAAGGGCTTTTTCTTTATTAATAAGAGTCTTTATAACAGCAAGCTAATTCACACTTTAATGAGAATGATATTATGCAACAATTATTTCATGAGTCATGCATTTAATCAAACACATATACCACCATTAACTTCCATTCTTACTTATGCAACATTAGATATTTCACTTTTCAATTCAAACAATTCTCTTTTATTTAAGCATGTGGGAAACAAAACAAATTTCAAGCTAAGTGATGGATAACAAGCATTATGCAGATTTAGCATTTTTAACAAACAATTTCACTTGCAACTAGATAAACACTTTAGCAAGACATACAATGGTTTCCAGATTCAAAACATTTCACAGCAGCAAGGATTAAGTTTAGATACAACCTTCGAAGTTGCAGTCCTTTGATTCTTCCTTTTGTTGTGTTCTCTTTGAGTTAAGATGCATAATGTCTTCAATTGTTGACTCATGTCCTGCATAATTCTCAAAGTTGCTTGCTTCTCAAGCCCTTAATTATATGGTTAGTATGCATAAATGGAGTGTGGCTCTTGGATTTGTTTTGGTGTGTGAACACCAAACTTAATTATTTGCCACTGTCTCAGATGCAACAAGTTAACCATATTTGAAACCCTATGTCCTTGCTAAAGGTTATGGAATCAAAGCTAGAAAGCAGTTAAGTGGTTGAATAATTTGTCTGATTGCTTGGAGCTAGCATTATGCAAGAAGTGAGAATGTGCTTTTAAGTGAGATTTTTGGTGGAACACCAAACTTAGAATCCTTCATTCTCCCTTAAATTGTTTTGGTGTGCAACACCAAACTTAGCTCCTTGCAATGCATACCAATTATTCAACATTTTTATTGAAAAAGCTATAAAAAGAAAACTACCTCAGGTTGGGTTGCCTCCCAACAAGCGCTCTTTTATTGTCACTAGCTTGACATTCCTCCATTTTTACTTCAAGGAGGATTTAGGTTCTGAACCTCTTTTTCTTTGTTCCATTGTCCCCCTAGGTATAGTTTTGCTCTATGACCATTTGCTGTAAACCGACTCTTTGTTGCTTTATCTAGCAATTCAATACTCCCATAAGGAAAGACCTTAGTTACCAAGTATGGACCAGTCCACTTAGACTTAAGCTTGCCAGGGAATATCTTGAGTCGTGAGTTGTACAAGAGTACTTGTTGTCCAGGTTTGAATTCTTTCTTCAAAATCTTCCTGTCATGCCATCTCTTGGCTTTTTCCTTGTATATCTTGGTATTTTCATAAGCTTCTAGCCTAAACTCATCTAGCTCATTCAGCTGCAACAACCTTTTCTCCCCTGCTGCTTCAGAATCCAGGTTTAGAAGTTTAGTAGCCCAAAAGGCTTTGTGCTCAAGCTCTACAGGGAGATGACAAGATTTGCCATATAACAGCTGAAATGGGGACTTCCCAATAGGAGTTTTGAAAGCTGTTCTGTACGCCCAAAGTGCATCTTCCAACTTCCTAGCCCAATCCTTTCTTGTGCTACCTACTGTTTTTTCTAGGATTTTCTTCAGTTCCCTGTTTGCTAATTCCGCCTGCCCATTAGTCTGAGGGTGATATGGTGTGGCTACCTTATGAATAACTCCATATTTGTGGAGAAGTTTCTCCATTTGTTTGTTACAAAAATGACCACCACCATCACTGATGAGACCCTTGGGTACTCCATATCTAGTAAAGATGTGTTTTTTTAGGAATTGAAGGACAATTTGTGCATCACAGGTAGTTGTGGCTATGGCTTCCACCCATTTTGAAACATATTCCACTGCTACCAAGATATATCTGAACGAATAAGAAGGGGGAAAGGGTCCCATGAAATCAATGCCCCATAGATCAAACAATTCTACTTCCAAAATGAAGTTCTGTGGCATCTCATTCCTTCTTGTTAATCCTCCTGCTCTCTGGCATTCATTACATTGGTGGACAAACTCCCTGGCATCTTTGAAGATGGTTGGCCAATAGAAACCACTTTGTAATATCTTTGCTGCTGTTCTTTCTGGACCAAAGTGTCCACCATAAGCTGAGCCATGGCAATGCCATAATATATCTCTTATTTCACTCTCAGGAATACATCTCCTGATTATTCCATCAGAGCACCTTTTGAACAGATAGGGTTCATCCCACAAGAACTTCCTTGCTTCATTGATTAGTTTCTTCACTTGTTGCTTGGTGAATTCTTGAGGTATCTTCCTCCCCACTTTGTAGTTTGCTATATCAGCGAACCATGGTGTTTGTTGGATCAGCATAAGATGTTCATCTGGGAAGCTTTCATTCACAGGTAGTGAGGCCTTTTGAATTGTTTCTTGTGGCAGCCTTGACAAATGATCAGCAACTAGGTTTTCAGTGCCTTTCCTGTCCCTTACCTCAATGTCAAATTCTTGTAGGAGTAGAATCCACCTGATAAGTCTTGGTTTAGCATCCTGCTTTGACATCAAATACTTGAGAGCGGCATGATCAGTATAAACCACAATTTTAGATCCTATCAAGTACGATCTAAACTTATCAAATGCATAGACTACAGCTAACAATTCCTTCTCTGTTGTAGTGTAATTTTTTTGAGCCTCATTCAATACTTTACTTGCATAATATATGACATGATGCAAGTTTCCCTTCTTCTGTCCAAGTACAGCACCAATTGCAATATCACTTGCATCACACATGAGTTCAAATGGTAAGTTCCAATCCGGGGGTGTGATAATTGGTGCTGTTGTGAGTTTATGTTTTAAAGTTTCAAAAGCATGCTGGCAATTTTCATCAAAAACAAAAGGTCTATCAATCATTAACAGGTTACTCAAAGGTTTGGCTATTTTAGAAAAATCTTTGATAAACCTTCTATAAAATCCTGCGTGCCCCAAGAAACTTCTAACAGATTTCACATTAGTTGGTGGAGGGAGCTTTTCTATTATTTCCACTTTTGCCTTGTCAACCTCTATCCCTTTTCTTGAAACTTTATGACCAAGAACAATCCCCTCAGGCACCATGAAATGGCACTTTTCCCAGTTCAAAACCAAATTAGTTTCTTGGCACCGTTTCAAAACAAGAGTTAGATGGTTTAGGCAATTATTGAAATTATCACCAAAAACAGAGAAGTCATCCATGAAAACCTCTAAAAATTTTTCAACCATATCTGAGAAAATGGAAAGCATACACCTTTGAAAAGTGGCTGGGGCATTGCATAATCCGAATGGCATTCTTCTATAAGCAAAAACTCCAACTGGGCATGTGAATGAAGTCTTTTCTTGGTCCTTTGGATCTACTACTATCTGATTATACCCAGAATAGCCATCCAGGAAGCAATAATAAGCATGGCCAGCCAACCTTTCAAGCATCTGATCAATGAAAGGAAGTGGGAAGTGATCTTTGCGTGTGGCATCATTCAACCTTCTATAGTCAATACACATCCTCCACCCTGTCACAGTTCTTGTGGGAATGAGTTCACTCCTCTCATTAATAATAACTGTCATCCCACCCTTCTTTGGTACCACTTGGACTGGGCTTATCCATGAGCTATCGGAAATAGGATATATGATTCCTGCATTCCATAGTTTCATTACTTCCTTCTGGACGACTTCCTTCATTGCAGGATTTAGTCTTCTCTGAGGTTGAATTACTGCTTCGGAATTGTCCTCCAAAAGAATCTTATGTATACATACTGTAGGGCTGATGCCTTTCAGGTCATCAATGGTCCATCCTAAGGCATCCTTGTGAGCTCTGAGAACATCAAGAAGCTCTCCTTCTTCTTTCTTTGTCAAGGAAGAATTAATGATCACTGGGAAGCTCTCTGAAGTGCCAAGAAATGCATATTTGAGATGAGAAGGTAGTGGCTTCAATTCTTGCTTTTGCACCTCTTCTTTCTTGCTTGGTTCCACCTCTTTGTCTATGGAAGCCTCAGCTACGTGTTCCTCTATTGTTTCTTGATTGTCTTTTTCTTGCTCATGCTGATTAATGTCTAACATTTCTTCCACCAGGCTCTCTATCATATCCACCCTCAAATGATCTTCCTGCTCAGGAGGGTGTTGCATTGACTTAAAAACATTTATGATCATTTGCTCATTGTGTACTCTGAAAATTATTTCTCCTTTTTCCACATCTATAATGGCTCTTGCAGTTGCTAGAAATGGTTTGCCCAAGATGATTGAATTGTTGCCTTCCTCGTCGGTGTCTAAGATTACAAAGTCCGCAGGGAAGATAAACTCTCCAACCTTTACTAACAAATTTTCCACAATTCCATTTGGTGTCTTGATTGATCTGTCGGCCATGACTAGTGACATCCTGGTGGGTTTGAGTTCTTCTATGGCAAGCTTCTTCATCATGGACAAGGGCATTAAGTTGATACTAGCTCCAAGATCACAGAGAGCTTTGTCCAGGGATAGTTTGCCTATGGTGCATGACACTACAAAACTCCCTGGATCTTTAAGCTTTGGTGGAATTCCTTTTTGGAGCACGGCACTACATTCCTCACTAAGCATCACCGTCTCCTTCTCATTCCAATCTCTTTTCTTATGATGAGCTCTTTCAAGAACTTGGCATACAGAGGCATTTGCTCCAATGCCTCAGCTAAAGGTATGTTGATTTCCAGCTTCTTGAAAGTCTCAAGAAATTTGTGGAAATGCTGATCCTTTGTCTCTTTGTGGAATCTCTGTGGATACGGTAGTGGTGGTGTTGAGCTCTTCTCCACTTGATGTTGTTTTGGATTTGGTTCTTCCATGATCTGCTTTCCTTTCTTTAGATTCTGTGGTTCGTTGTTTTCCTCTGTGAGTTTTTCTTGGACATTCTTGCTTATCATGTCCGTGTTGATGGCTTCATCATTCTTTGTTGGCTCATTGTCATTATTCTTGGTTGCTCCTTGGTTACCATCCACTAACATTTTTCCACTTCTTAGTTGCACGACCTTGCATTCTTCCTTTGGGTTGGGAATGGTGTCACTAGGTAGTGAGCTTGATGGTTTTTCAACAGAAATCTGTTTGGAGATTTGCCCAATTTGCCTTTCTAAGTTCTTCATGGAAGCTTCTTGGTTCTTTGTTGTTAATTCTTGGTTCTTCATCATTTTCTCCATGAGCATCTCTAGATTGGTGATCCTCTGGGAGTTTTGTGAGATTGGTTGGTTTTGGGGTGTTGATGGATGATGATAGGTGTTTTGATTTGTTGGGTGGTTATTGGGTGGATAATGGTTAGAGTTGGGATAAGTATTTTGTGGTTTTCTATATGTGTTTTGGTTAGTATTTGGCTGGTTGTTGTTTGTGTTTTTCCAATTGTTTTGTGTTGAGTTCCTTTGCCATGGTTGTTGGCTTTGATTATGGTTGTCTCCCCATCTGAGGTTGGGATGGTTCTTCCAAGAAGGATTGTAAGTATCTCCATAGACTTCATTAGTTCCAGGATTTTGGTTGTGCATGTATTGGACTTGCTCTTGCTGTTGCTCCTCTTGAATTTCTTCATTTTGCCCCCAAGTAGTTGATGGTTGGCTTGTGGCACTCACTGATGCAACTTGCAGGCCATCAATCCTTTTGGCCATTTGCTCAAATTGCTGTTGAATCTGCTGCTGCATCATTTTGTTTTGAGCTAAGATTGAATCCACTCCTTCCAACTCCATTACTCCTCTTCTTTGTGATGGTTGGCGTTGCCTTTGGTGAGCAAAGAAATATTGGTTGTTAGCCACCATATCAATGAGGTTTTGAGCTTCCTCTGTAGTTTTCATGAGTTGTAAAGAGCCTCCGGCTGAATGATCAAGTGCTTCTTGAGCCTTAAGAGTGAGTCCTTCATAGAAGTTCTGCAACTTGTCCCACTCAGTGAACATCTCGGGTGGACATTTCCTCAATAATGCCTTATATCTTTCCCATGCTTCATATAAATTTTCAGCCTCCATTTGAGTGAACGTCTGCACCTCAGTCTTCAATCTTAGGATCCTTTGAGGGGGATAAAATTTGGCAAGGAACTTGCTTACCAAGTCATCCCAAGTGTTGATGCTTTCTTTTGGAAAGGTCTCTAGCCATTGAGTGGCTTTGTCTCTGAGAGAAAATGGAAAGAGTAACAACTTGTAGCTGTCAAGAGGCACACCATTGGTTTTCACACTGTCACAGATTCTCAAGAAGGTAGATAAATGTTGATTTGGGTCCTCCAATGGTCCTCCTCCAAAAGAACAGTTGTTTTGAACCAAAGTGATGAGTTGTGGCTTTAGTTCAAAATTGTTTGCATTGACATTAGGAGTAAGAATGCTACTTCCACAGTGTCTAGCATTTGCAAATGTATATGAAGCCAGGACTCTTCTTTGCTGTTGGTTATTGTTGGCCCCTCCTCCTAGTTGATTGAGATTTGATGGATCTCCCTCCATTTCTTGGAATTCCTCCTCAGATTCTTCCTCTCCAATAACGTTCTTCCCTCTTTCAGCTCTTCTTATTCTTCGAAGAGTTCTTTGGTCAATTTTAGAGAGGATAGGGGAAGATCTTCCTGTACCTGACATACAAACACACAATAATAAACACACAGATCCAGAAAACTAAGGAAACTTCAATCTATAGCTAGAATGAAGTCTTAGTTAGTTTAAGCAAAAATTCAAACTGTTAGTGTGTTAGTCAAAATTAAAATAACAGAAAAGAAAAAGTGCTTGATCTAGATCTCCACTTCACTTAGTCATTGTCAATCTATTTCAATCCCCGGCAACGGCGCCAAAAATTTGATGTGTGGAAAACGATCCAACACAAAACTCACCGGCAAGTGTACCGGGTCGCATCAAGTAATAATAACTCACATGAGTGAGGTCGATCCTACAGGGATTGAAGGATTGAGCAATTTTAGTTTAGTGGTTGATTTAGTCAAGCTAATTAAGTTTTGGTTGAGTGAGTTGTATTTAACAGAAGCTTAAATTGCTTGGAATCTAAAGGGAGAGGGGGAAATTGCAGTAAATTAAAGAGCAGGAAAGTAAACTTGCTAAATCTTAAAGAACAAGAAATTAAATGACTGAAACTTAAAGTGCAAGAAATGTAAATTGCAGAAACTTAAAGTGCAAGAAATGTAAATTGCTTGAATATAAAAGGGGAATTAAGGATAGGGAATTCAGAATTCCAGCAAGAGAAAGTAAATTGCAACAATTAATAAAGTAGAAGATGAATTGGAATAAACTAAAATTCAAACAGAAACGGAAATTAATTCTGTAGCAAAGGTTCACAAAAGAACCAAAAGGAAATTGGAATCTCAGGACTTCAGAGACTAGGTAGCAAAGCCTAGATCTCAATTGCCCTCCCAGATCCAAGTTCTCAAAGCAATTGACAAGAAATTGAAGAAGAAGCAGTAAAGGAACTAAAATTAAACTCAATTGCGTAGAAGAAGATTTAAAGAGATTTTGAATGGAGATTGAGACAGAATTTCCTCAATTCTTCACACCCAAAACTCAAACAAGAAAAATAAAAATGCCCAAGCAAGAATGAGGAAGAAGAGAGATCAATTCTCCTCCCCAATTCTCTGAAATCCCAGTCAAGTTCCCAAGGAAAAGTTCTAGAGCTCAAAATGAAAGTGCAGAATTCAAAAGCCAAGTAAAATTTCTAATTACATCAAACTAGCTCCTATTTATACACTTTCTATTCTTGGATCTTGGGATTTGGATGGGCTTTTGATTTGGTGAAGAAATGAATTTTATTGGATTTTTAATCCAATTTTAGCCCAAAAACAATAGCTTCCAGGAGGCTGCCCTGCCCTTGTGGAGGGCAGGGCAGAAAATTGATGCGCGGTGCGTGCGTGGTGCGGGCGTGGTGTAGGCTTGGTGCACAGGATGCTGCCCTGCCCTCGCGGAGGGCAGGGCAGAAAAATTTGGTGCGCCAGATTGTGCCTTGGTACGCTGCTGGTGCTGCCGAATGTTGCTTTGGTGCACCAGATTTGTGTGCTGGCCGTGCCACAACAAAATGCTGCCCTGCCCTCGCGGAGGGCAGGGCAGTGTTTCCAAACTGAAGTCCCGCGTTCGAAGCATGGCAGAAACACACGCTACTCATTTTCCTTGGCTTTCTTGGCACCATAATGAAGCCTAGTTCCTTGCTTCCTCCTTGTCCCGTGTTCAACTCTTGTGGCAAGCATTGGTAGGCATTTTTCTTTGATTTATTTTCCATGAAGGCCCGATACTGCCCTTGTGGAGGGCAGGGCAAGTGATGAGCGGATAATTTGTACGCTTTTTGGCATTGTTTTTAGTATGTTTTTAGTATGATCTAGTTGGTTTTTAGTATATTTTTATTAGTTTTTAGTTAAAATTCACTTTTCTGGACTTTACTTTGAGTTTGTGTGTTTTTCTGTGATTTCAGGTATTTTCTGGCTGAAATTGAGGGACCTGAGCAAAAATCTGATTCAGAGACTAAAAAGGACTGTAGATGCTGTTAGATTCTGACCTCCCTGCACTCGAAGTGGATTTTTGGAGCTACAGAAGCCCAATTGGCGCGTTCTCAATGGCGTTGGAAAGTAGACATCCTGGGCTTTCCAGCAATATATGATAGTCCATACTTTGCCCAAGATTTGATGGCCCAAACCGGCGTTCAAAGTCACCCTCAGAAATCCCAGCGTTAAACGCCGGAACTGGCACCAAAATGGGAGTTAAACGCCCAAACTGGCATAAAAGCTGGCGTTTAACTCCAAGAAGAGTCTCTACACGAAAATGCTTCAATGCTCAGCCCAAGCACACACCAAGTGGGCCCGGAAGTGGATTTTTATGTCATTTACTCATCTCTGTACACCCTAGGCTACTAGTTTTCTATAAGTAGGACATTATACTATTGTATTTTCAATCTTGGTAGCTATCTTCCTTTTATGCTATCTTAGATCATTGGGAGGCTGGCCATTCGGCCATGCCTGGACCCTGTACTTATGTATTTTCAACGGTGGAGTTTCTACACACCATAGATTAAGGTGTGGAGCTCTGCTGTACCTCGAGTATTAATGCGATTACTATTGTTCTTCTATTCAATTCCGCTTGTTCTTGTTCTAAGATACCACTTGTTCTTCAACTTGATGAATGTGATGATCCGTGACACTCATCATCATTCTCACCTATGAACGTGTGACTGACAACCACCTCCGTTCTACCTTAGATTGGGTGGATATCTCTTGGATTCCTGATACACGATGCATGGTTGATCGCCTGACAACCGAGCGCTCGCCTGACAAACGAGCCAGCCATTCCGTGAGATCAGAGTCTTCGTGGTATAGGCTAGAACTGATGGCGGCATTCAAGAGAATCCGGAAGGTCTAACCTTGTCTGTGGTATTCTGAGTAGGATTCAATGATTGAATGACTGTGACGTGCTTCAAACTCCTGAGGGCGGGGCGTTAGTGACAGACGCAAAAGAATCACTGGATTCTATTCCGGCCTGATCGAGAACCGACAGATGGATAGCCGTGCCGTGACAGGGTGCGTTGAACATTTCCACTGAGAGGATGGGAGGTAGCCACTGACAACGGTGAAACCCTTGCTTAAGCTTGCCATGGAAAGGAGTAAGAAGGATTGGATGAAGACAGTAGGAAAGCAGAGAGACGGAAGGGACAGCATCTTCATACGCTTATCTGAAATTCCTACCAATGAATTACATAAGTATCTCTATCCTTATCTTTATAGTTTTATTCGTATATCACCATACCCATTTGAGTTTGCCTGACTGAGATTTACAAGGTGACCATAGCTTGCTTCATACCAACAATCTCTGTGGGATCGACCCTTACTCGCGTAAGGTTTATTACTTGGACGACCCAGTACACTTGCTGGTTAGTTGTGTGAAGTTGTGTTTATGCCATGGTATTGAACACTAAGTTTTTGGTTTCATTACCGAGGATTATTTGATTTGTGAAAAGTATTGATCACAATTTCGTGCACCAGCAAGGTTTTGTTCTTCTTGATTCCAAGGCACAGATTTGTGCTCTGCCCTTGTAGTGGGCAGGGCAGAGTTGCCTTTCATGCTTTGTTCCCTTATGTTGCCCTCCTAGAGGGTAGTGTGCCCTTGTGGAGGGCAATGCTTGCTTCCCTCCTTCATAAGCCACGCCTTTTTCTCCTTTGGCCACACTTTCTTAGGCCACGCTTTTCTCCTTTATTCTTTTCTTCACCTACAATAAACCAAAACAACCACTCCAAGTATCACTAAATTCACAAGGCTTATAAATCAATTAAAATTTAATTAAAATTAGCTTAAACCTCATGAGTTAACATTAATTTCATGGTGGTTGTTTGATTTAAAGAAGTTATGCATTTTCACTCTAAATCACTTACTTAGGATGCAAGAAAGTGCATAAAGACTAATAAAACAAGTGAAATTAGCTTGAAAAATGGGTATATGATGACTTGTCATCAGATGCTGCCAAGAAGGCTCCTGATGCTTGCTGATCTCTTTCTGGATATTTATGTAGTTGGCCCGGCTTGTGGGCTCTTAAAACTTTTTGTTTATTTGCTGACGTTTTCTAGTTGCTTGTTTTAGCAACTTTTATTTTGAAAAACAAAGAGTAGCTCGCTATCCTTTTAAGGTAGGTTTTGATGGCCTCCGAGGCTTTATAACTTTGTAGATTATATCAAGGTTTTTGACTTGTTATCTCTTCTATTTTCTGACAATGTTGGAACCTTGCAGCTCGACCTCTTTGGATTGCTTTGTACGTATTGTTTATAGCTTGGATCCTTTGAGGTTTTTTCTGTGTGGATCCAACTTGTTTCTCGGTTTTCTCACTTTTGTACGTATTTTTGGCACTCCGTAACCGATTCCTTTGCATTGGTCCCCTTCTAAGTTATTTCTATAATCCCCTTTCTTGGACCTTTATCAGGTTTCTTTCGGGGATTACTTTTATAACTTGTTTTGTAGGAGATCGACTTCGTTAGGTCGATCTCTTTCTAAGTTATTTTTGTAATCCTCTTTCTTAGACCTTTGTCAGGTCTCTTTCAGGGATTACTTTTATAACTTTGTTTTGTAGGAAACCGACTTCGTTAGGTCGATCTCTTTCTAAGTTATTTTTGTAATCCTCTTTCTTGGACCTTTGTTAGGTCTCTTTCAGGGATTACTTTTATAACTTTGTTTTGTAGGAAACCGACTTCGTTATGTCGATCTCTTTCTAAGTTATTTTTGTAATCCTCTTTCTTGGACCTTTGTCAGGTCTCTTTCAGGGATTACTTTTATAACTTTGTTTTGTAGGAAACCGACTTCGTTAAGTCGATCTCTTTCTAAGTTATTTTTGTAATCCTCTTTCTTGGACCTTTGTTAGGTCTCTTTCAGGGATTACTTTTATAACTTTGTTTTGTAGGAAACCGACTTCGTTATGTCGATCTCTTTCTAAGTTATTTTTGTAATCCTCTTTCTTGGACCTTTGTCAGGTCTCTTTCAGGGATTACTTTTATAACTTTGTTTTGTAGGAAATCGACTTTGTTAAGTCGATCTCTTTCTAAGTTATTTTTGTAATCCTCTTTCTTGGACCTTTGTCAGGTCTCTTTCAGGGATTACTTTTATAACTTTGTTTTGTAGGAAACCGACTTCGTTAGGTCGATCTCTTTCTATGTTATTTTTGTAATCCTCTTTCTTGGACCTTTGTCAGGTCTCTTTTAGGGATTACTTTTATAACTTTGTTTTGTAGGAAACCGACTTTGTTAGGTCGATCTATTTCTAAGTTAAAGTAATCCTCTTTAATAGGGTTGGCCAGACCTCTTTCCAGGGTTTACTTATAACTTGGGTTGACCTGGTCCGACTTCTGAACGTCGGCCAGTCTTTAAGTTATTATTTTAGCTATCCGTAAGACCTCGTCAGGTTCTTTTTTGGATTGCTTTCGATAACTTCTTACATTATTCTGTGTTCATCTTTGACGATTTGTAGAAAGTGGTTGATATCTTTAGATCATCTTTTGGGTGAATCGCGTTTTCACCTTTATCGGATGGTTATCTTTATCATGATCGTGCAGTGAAATTATTTTTCACTTTCTGCCGATCTGTTGCTTTATAATCGGACGATGAATACTTCAGATTAATGCGTCTTGAAATCTTGTAGAATATCTAAATAAATTTTATTCAAAGAAAAGTGCGAATATATACATGTGGGAATGTTTTCATCCTTTTAAGTCGGATAGTGTCTAGGTCTCAACCTGGTGCCTCATTAAAAAACCTTTTCAGGAAAAGGAGTGCATCCAATAATGAGATCCTTTACCTTTTCTAACTGTAGTACCTTCTTAGGTTGCAGGCGTGCCATGATCTGGGAAGCTCTCGTCCATCGAGTTCGGATAGTCTGTAGTAGCACTTCCCAAGTACTTCTATAACTCAGTAGGGTCCTTTCCAGTTTGCTGCCAGCTTTTCTTCTCCTGGTCGAGTTGTTCCAATATCATTTCGGATTAGGATAAGATCATTCTCTACAAAACTTCTCGGTACTACCCTTTGATTATATCTGGAAGCCATTCGGCGCTTTAAAGGTTCCTCCCTGATCCGAGCTCTTTCTTGGATTTCAGGTAATAGGTCGAGCTCTTCCCTCTGAAGTTGGGAGTTTGCTCCCTCATTGTAATGAACTACTCTAGGCGATCTTTCCTCAATCTCTACTGGAATCATTGCTTCTATTCCGTATGCTAACCGGAAGGGGGATTCCTTTGTGGTGGAATGTGGCATCGTTCGATATGCCCAAAGGACCTGTGGAAGCTCTTCTGCCCAGGCTCCCTTTGCATATTGTATTCTCCATTTTAACCCGGCCAATATGACTTTGTTGGCGGCTTCGGCCTGTCCATTGGCCTGTGGATGTTCGACGGAGGTGTACTGGTGCTTTATATTCAAGTCAACTACTAGTTTTCTGAAGCCTGCATCTATGAATTGAGTGCCATTGTCTGTGGTTATTGAATATGGAACTCCGAACCTTGTGACAATGTTTCTATATAGGAATTTCCGACTTCTTTGGGCGGTGGCGTTGGCTAGGGATTCTGTCTCGATCCACTTTGTAAAGTAATATACCCCTACTATGAGAAATTTAACTTGTCCTGATCCCTGGGGAAAGGGGCCGAGAAGATTGAGTCCCCATTTTGCAAACAGCCAAGGCGAAGTCACACTGATGAGCTCTTCTGGCGGGGCGATGTGAAAGTTGGCATGTTTCTGACATGGTGGACATGTCTTTACAAATTCTGTGGCTTCTTTCTGTAATGTTGGCCAATAGAACCCTGCCTGGAGTACTTTTTTGGCGAGGGCCCGTGCTCCAAGATGATTGCCACAAATGCTGCCGTGTACTTCTTCTAACACTTCTTTTGTGTGGGAGGTTGGCACGTATTTTAATAATGATACTGAGATCCCTCTTTTGTACAGGATGTTGTTTATGATGGTGTAGTACTGTGCCTCCCTTTTTAGCCTCTTTGCCTCATTTTCTTCTGTGGGGAGTGTTCCTGTTTTGAGGTAGTTAATTATGGGGGTCATCCATCCGTGGTCCTGGTTTACTATGGCTAGGACTTTTTCCTCTTCCGAGATTGACGGGTTCTGTAACATTTCCTGGATGAGGCTTCTATTGTTGCCCCCTGGTTTGGTGTTGGCTAGTTTCGAGAGTGCGTCAGCTCGGGCATTTTGTTCGCGGGGTATGTGGCAGATCTTATATTCCCCGATTTGTCCGAGCTGTTCCTTGGTCTTATCCAAATACTTTTTCATGGTGGGATCTTTGGCTTGGTAGCTTCCTGTTATTTGTGATGTGACCACTTGTGAATCACTGTAAATGTTGAGTTTTTGAGCTCCCACCTCTTCAGCCAGCTTCAAACCAGCTAACAATGCTTCATATTCTGCCTGGTTATTTGAGGCCGGGAACCTGAACTTGAGGAAGAGCTCAACTTGGGTTCCTTGGTTACTTTCTATTATTACGCCTGGCGCCGCTTCCAGTTTTATTTGAAGAACCATCCACATAGAGATTCCATTCTGTGAGGGTTTCCAGGGCATCTGTGAATTCTGCGATAAAGTCGGCCAGATACTGTGATTTGATGGCCGTCTGAGCTTCATATTGGAGGTCGAACTCTGACAGCTCGACTGCCCATTGTAGAATTCTGCCTGCTAAATCTGTTTTCTACAATATTCCTTTTAAGGGCTGGTTAGTTCGAACCTTAATGGTGTGAGCCTGGAAGTAAGGGCAGAGTCGTCGGGATGTTAAAATGAGAGTATAGGCGAATTTTTCTATTTTTTGGTAGTTCAGCTCGGATCCCTATAGTGTTTTGCTAATGAAGTAGACGGGTTGTTGTCCATTCTCGTCTTCTCTGACTAGTGCTGAGGCTATTGCCTGGCTTCGTACTGCGAGATATAATATGAGTGGTTCTCATTCTCGTGGTCGAGATAGGATAGGTGGCCGTCCTAAGAACTTCTTAAAGTCCTGGAAGGCTTGCTCACATTCTGTTGTCCATTCGAACTGTTTTCCCTTTCTTAAAGTAGCATAGAAGGGGAGAGATCTTATCGCAGCTCCTGCTAAGAATCGGGATAGGGCGGCCAATCTCCCGTTGAGTTGCTGTACTTCTTTGACACAGGTTGGGCTCTTCATGTTGAGTATGGCCTGACATTTGTCTGGATTTGCTTCAATTCCTCTTTGTGTGAGCATGAAACCTAAGAATTTGCCCGCTTCTACTACAAAGGTGCATTTTGCGGGATTGAGTCGCATGTCATGCTTTCTTATGGTGTCGAACACTTGGGCCAGGTCGGACAATAATGTCTCTTCGCTTTGTGTTTTTATTAGCATGTCGTCCACGTAGACTTCCATGACCTTTCCGATGTGATCCGAGAAGACTTTATTCATTAGCCTTTGATAAGTAGCTCCTGCGTTCTTGAGACCGAAAGGCATCACAATGTAGCAGTAGTTTGCTTTCGGTGTTAAGAACGAGGTCTTTTCTTGATCTGGTGAATACATGGGGATTTGGTTGTACCCCGAGTATGCATCCATAAATGAAAGATATTTATATCCGGAGGAAGCATCTACCAGAGCGTCAATACTTGGGAGTGGGTATGGATCTTTTGGACAAGCTTTGTTGAGATCGGTGTAATCGGTGCACATTCGCCACTTCCCATTTGATTTTTTCACCAAGACGACATTGGCTAGCCATAGTAGGTATTTGACTTCTCTTATGAATCCTGCTTTCAGTAGTGCTTGTACTTGTTCTTCCATAGCCTGGGATCGCTCTGGCCCAAGTTTTCTTCGTCTCTACTGTACCAGCCGAGATCCTGGGTAGATCGCCATCTTATGACTCATTAGCTTAGGGTCTATTCCTGGCATGTCTGCGGCTTTCCACGCGAAGAGATCAACATTATCTCGTAAGAATTGTATTAGTAATTCTTTTGAATCTTCTCTTAGGATTGTGCCGATATTAGTTGTTTTTTCCGAAGTATCGCCGATCTGAATCTTCTCTATCTCACCTTCTGGCTATGGACGAAGCTCTTCTCGTTGTTGGACTCCGCCCAGCTCGATTGTGTGGAACTCTTCTCCTCCGCTTTTGAGGTTTAGGCTTTCGTTATAACAGCAACGTGCCATCTTTTGATCTGCTTTTATCGTGGCTATTCCTTTCGTAGTGGGGAATTTCATACATAGATGTGGGATCGAGACTATTGCGCCAAGTTGGTTGAGTGTTGTCCGACCTATGAGAGCATTGTAAGCTGAACTTACATCGACCAAGATGTAGTCTATTTTGAGGGTCCTGGATTGGTTCCCTTTTCCGAAGGTTGTATGTAGTGGTATGTATCCCAGTGGTTGAACCGGGGTATCTCCTAGTCCAAACAGACTGTTTGGATATGCTTTAAGTTCTTTTTCTTCTAAGCCGAGTTTATCGAAGGCTGTTTTGAATAAGATGTCGGCGGAACTCCCTTGGTCTATAAAGGTGCGGTGTAGATTGGCGTTTGCCAATATGATGGTGATGACCATGGGATCGTCGTGTCCTGAGATGATGCCGGAGGCGTCCTCTTTAGTGAATGTTATTACCAGGATGTTGAGTGCTTCCTCCTTTCCTTTGACATGATATACTTCTTTGAGATATCTTTTGCGAGATGATTTGAAAATCCCACCTCCTGCGAATCCACCATGTATCATGTGGACATGTCTCTCTGGTGTCCGAGGTGATCGTTCGGTTCGTTCGGTATCTTCATCCCTTCGTCTCTTTCTTCGATCATCATCTCGGGTGGCCATAAATCGATCTAATTTTCCTTCTCTCACCAATTTTTCTATGATATTTTTTAAGTCGAAGCATTCGTTTGTGGAGTGTCCTCGGACTCGATGGTATTCACATTATTCCTTCCGGTTTCCTCCTCCCCTTTTGCCTTTGAGTGGCCGTGCTGGGGGAATTTTTTCTGTATGACAAACTTCTTTGTATATCTTGACCAGGGATGCCCTGAGAGGAGTGTAATTATGGTATTTTTTTATTTTCTCCCCTTGTCGATCTTCTTTTCTCTTGGATTCCTTGTCTTTGTCTCGGTAGGAGGCCCCCGATTTTGAGGTCTCTCCTAACCGAGCGTTTTCTTCCATGTTGATATATTTTTCTGCTCGTTCCTGTACTTCGTCTAAGGAGGTCGGGTACTTTTTTGATATAGACTGGCTAAAAGGTCCCTCTCGTACGCCGTTGATGAGTCCCATGATGGCGGCCTCTGTTGGTAAACTTTGTATGTCCATGCACGTTTTGTTGAATCTCTCCATGTAGTTGCGGAGGCTCTCCCGATCTCCTTGTTTGATCCCTAGTAAGCTGGGGGCATGCTTGGCCTTATCTTTCTGAATGGAGAATCTGGCTAGGAATTTTTTAGCTAGGTCATCAAAGCTTGAGATGGACTTTGGGGGTAGGTTGTCGAACCATCGGATTGCTGTCTTTGTGAGAGTTGTTGGAAAGGCTTTACAGCGAACAGCATCTGGGGCGTCGGTAAGGTACATTCTGCTTTTGAAGTTGCTAAGGTGGTGGTTGGGGTCCGTGGTGCCATCATACAGGGTCATATCCGGGAGTTTGAAGTCTTTTGGTATTTTGGTTTTCATGATTTCCCTGGTGAATGGGTCTTGCTCTTTGCATGAATTTTCTTCGAGATTGGCCCGAGGGGCTTTTAATTTAAGATCGGCTTCCAATTACTGTAGTTTTTCTTCCAATTCTCGACGTCGCCGCACCTCTCTTTGTAGATCTTTTTCGATTTCTCGTTGTTGTTGGGTTTCTTTTTCAAGTTGTTTTAGGTGATCTAGGAGCGCTTCTATTGCCCCCGAATTTGGTGAGACTTTGTCCTTGTTGGTTTCCGGGGTATCTTGTAGTGTGACATCCGCGTTCTTGTGCGGTGTTCTATCTTCCAGACCTGAATTGTGGGCGTTGTCATGGTCGTCCGCCATGGTGATGGGATGACTTCCAGGTCCCCGGCAACAGCGCCAATGTTCCGAGGGTTACCTGAAACTGGAGGTTGATCTAGGACGAGATCTTCCGTACTGGTCGTAGCTGGTGTGTCCGGCAGGTGGATGACAGCCGGAGCTGGTACGTTCGACTTGTTGGACTGATGGTGCTACTGATCCTCTGTCACCGAAGGGTGGGGGCTACCTGCAAGGAACTCCAATGCTTAAGTTAGCAAGGGTATTAAGCAGGTTTTATGTAGAATCAGAGTATGAGTTATACCTGGGTGCTCCAGCATATTTATAATGAGGAGATGTGACCTTTTGGATAAGATAAGTTAGTTATCTTATCTTATCTTTATCTTTGAGCTGAGGTCAGCGTATCTTCAATGGAACCGCCTTTATCTCTATAGGCTTGGGTTGCCCTAGGATTTGGGTCGTGTTCCTCTGTTTGGGCCCTTTACTGGGCTCTCCTATCGATTTGGCTGAGCTCTTTGAGAATAGGTCGGCTAGTCGGACCTAAAGAGGTCGGTCGCTTTTATCACCAATCATCCCGGGTCGGGTAACTCGACCCAGGGTATGAACAGTTTCTTTCTTCATGATTTTCCTTTGGACTGTCTTGGCGGTGTTCTGTTTATGTGTCTACTACCTCCACACTCCACTCATCACTTGTGGTGATCATCTTGTATTCTTCCCACTTGACCTTCCTTGTTTCTCCTCTTGGATTCTTCTCTGTGTCACTGGGAAATCCATCAGTGGGTTTGGGAAACTGTTGAGATAGATACCCTACTTGGGATTCTAGTCTCTTGATGGTTTCCCCTTGGTTTTTGATATTAGCTCGCACTTCATCCTTAAATACCTTGTTGTCTTGGATTTCTTTACATATGTCTTCAAGTAGAGCCTCAATCTTGGAAAGTCTATCCTCAGTTAGTGATGGTAGGTTGAGATTAGGTGGTTGTTGATAGGATCTATATGAGGGATGTTGGTGAGTTGCATTATTGTTGGAATTGTGGTTGTGGCATCTCTGGTCTTGGCTTTGGTCTTGTTGATTTTCCCACCCAAAGTTAGGGTGATTTCTCCATCCAGAATTGTAAGTTTTGGAATATGGATCATGGATTTGTCTGGGTGAGTTTCCAACATAATTGGCTTGTTCCCAGTCACCTTCTTCCCCTGCATTCACTCCTTCTTGAGTTGGTGATGAAGTGATGACTGCTGCAATTTGGTTTTCTTCCACCTTCTTGGTGAGATCTGCTAGCTACTTGGTGATCATCTTATTTTGAGCCAGCAATGCATCCATGTGGTTCAGCTCCATTACTCCTCGAGTGTTGCTTCTTTCAGAAGCGTAGAAGTAGTCATTCTCAGCTACCATTTCAATGACATCTATGGCTTCTTCAATAGTTTTCTTTTTGTTTAGAGATCCTCCTGATGAATGGTCTACAGCCTTCTTTGACACATAAGAAAAACCTTCATAGAAAATGTGAAGTTGAACCCACTCATTGAATATGTCCAGTTGGCATCTTCTTGTTAAGTCCTTGAATCTCTCCCATGCCTTATAGAGAGTTTCACCATCTTGTTGCTTGAAAGTTTGCACCTCAGCTCTCAGCCTGTTAATTCTTTGAGGAGGGTAGAATCTTGCCAAAAACTTGTTCACCACGTCTTCCCAATTTGTTAAGCTCTCCTTCGGGAAGGATTCAAGCCACTTAGATGCTTTGTCCCTGAGTGAAAAAGGGAACAAAAGCAGCCTATAGACATCCGGATGGACTCTATTAGACTTCACTGTGTCACATATTCTCAGGAAGGTGGTTAGATGTTGATTGGGGTCTTCTTGGGCACTTCTTCCAAATGAGCAGTTGTTCTGAACAAGGGTGATGAGCTGGGGTTTTAATTCAAAGTTGTTGGCATGTATGGTGGGCTTCTGGATGCTACTTTCATAGTTTCCTGAGTTTGGATTGATGTAAGAGCCTAGAACTCTCCTCTTTTGCCCAACATGATTTGCAGGGCCTTCTCTGGCATGGTTGTGAGCTTCTCCTTCATGATTGTTTTCCAAGTTCTCTTTTATGTTTGTTTCAAAGTACTCTTCCTCTTCCTTAGCACCAACAACTCTTTTCCCTCTTGCTTCCCTCTTTGATCTATGAAGGGTCCTCTCAGGTTCTGAATCAAAGAAAGTTGAAGCTCTGCCTCTTCTCCCTGTCATACAATTAACAGAGCACACAGCAAAAAATAAAATGAAGAGATTATTCTTGTTAGAGTGATTGTTAGTGTGAGTGGTACAAATTATCAAACAGTTAGTGGGTTAGTGAGCAGAATTGTAAATAACAATCAAGGAAAAAAAAAGAATAACGAGGGGTGACGGGATGAGGAAGAACTTAAAGAAACTAAAGGTAAATGACTAGAGATAATAAACAAATAAAAGAAAAATACTCAATCTAGTGAACTTCCAACTTAATCATTGTTGATACAAAATCAATCCACGACAACAGCGCCATAAACTTGATGCATGAAAACTTGTCTCTCAACAAATTTCCCTTCGGCAAGTATACCGAATTGTCGTCAAGTAAAAACTCACAATAGAGTGAGGTCGAATCCTACAGGGATTGATTGATCAAGCAACTTTAGTTGGAAGAATATGCTAGTTGAGCTAAACAGAGTGTAGTTGATGTTGCATGAAATTAAATGGCGAGAAAGTAAATTGCAGGAAATAAAGTGCAGAATCTTAAATGGGGAGTCAGGGAGATGAACATGGAAATAAATGGTAGAAAGTAAAGAGAATGGGTAAGATCAGAGATGGGGAATTCATTGGGCTCAGGAGATGTTGTATTCTCCGGATCAAATTCATTTTTATCTCTTCCTCAATCAAAACATCTATTGATCTCCTTGGCAATCTTAAGTGATTGGGTTCCAATTCCTTGGCAACCCAATCACTCTAAGCTTGAACAATTGCCCAATTCCTTGATTTAATTGCTCATGGAAAGAGATGAGGTGTGGTCACTGATTATACCACATGTATTTCTAAATCAAAGTGTTGGGAAGATTACATGTCACTATATCTACCCAGACCCCAATTTGGTCCAACATGAGAAAGCATTTCTAGCATGATCTCCTCATCCCTTTTCCAAAGCTCAAAGGAGATCCAATTATGGAGAGTTTCTTTTCCAAGATAACTAACCAATTGAATTAAGATTGAAAGCTTTCTAGTAAATCAAGAGAAAAGAAAGAAGAAGAAGAATAAAAACTATAATTGATCCATCAAATTACAACAGAGCTCCCTAACCCAATGAAAGGGGTTTAGTTGTTCATAACTCTGGAAATGGGAAATGGCAGAAAAGAATACATGCTTAGCTAGAAAAATGCAGAAAAGTAAATATACAGAGGGTAGTTCTCCATAGTGCCCAGCTTCTCTATAGTTCAAAACTACTCCTATATATACTACTCTTCTTGATCTTCTAGTGAGTTCTTCGAGTCTTGGATGTGGTCCTTAAATCTTGAGTTGAAGCAGTTATAATCTTTAGTGGGCTTAGCTTGCAGAAAAGTGTGAGTTAGGCATGGGCGTTAGTGATGTTGATGTTAAGTGAGAATGTGCGTTCGAGAACGTTAGTGGTAATCACCTTTTTCACTAACGTTCCAACCTCATATAGTCCACGTTAACTTCAACATTAGTGGCACTAACGTGACCACTAACGTTGCCTTATGATCCTTCGCAAGCGTTATTGGGAATCACATTTTCTAATAACGTTGCCTTGTGCCCCTTGCCCTCACGTTAGAGTTCACGTTAGTATAACTAACGTGACTCTTAACGTGGGCATGCCTTAGCTTCGAAAGCGTTAGTGACACTTACCTTTGTCACTAACGCTCCAAACGCCCCTCTTTCCCACGTTAGAGTTCACGTTAACTAGGTTAACGTGGCCACTAACGTGGTAGTGAATGCCATCTCTAACGTTAGTGACAAAGGTGAGTGTCACTAACGTTGGCCAATCAATCTCAGCTCCACGTTAACTTTCATTTTAGTGGTCTTAACGTGACCACTAACGTGGGCAATGCTAGCTTGATCCAGCGTTAGTGACAAAGGTGAGTGTCACTAACGTTGGCATTGTCTTCCCTTCCACGTTAGAGTTCACGTTAACTAAGTTAACGTGACTCTTAACGTGGCCAATTTCCAATTTGTAGCGTTAGTGGTGTTCAGGTTTACCACTAACGCTGGAGCTCTATTTATCTCCACGTTAACTACCATGTTAATGTAGTTAACATGGTAATTAACGTGGGTTTATGATGGCTTCTCAGGCGTTATTGTCGACCACCTTTCTCATTGACGTTGCAAGCTCATTCCCATTCCACGTTATTGGTCACGTTAATTAGATTAACGTGGCTACTAACGTGGTTCTTCCTTGCTTCCTTTGTCTTGAAATCAAGCAAATAAAGTGCATCAAAGCTCTAGCCCAAGTCATGAGATTTTGCATCATCAATTTGTCATTCAATCCTTGCAAAATCCTCATGAAATCATGTAAAATTCACAATAGTTGCTTGAATCAAGGTGTAAGTGTATTTTCATCCAAAACTTGCCTTATTCACTAAGAAAATGCATGAAACTACCCTAAAATAGTAAAGAAAAAGGTCAGTGAAATTGGCCTAGATGCCCTGGCATCAACCGGCCAAAGAAGTCATAAATTCCTATATATGAACATTATCACAAGGTTTGGGGTCCCTAACTACATCACCACGGATAATGGCAATCAGTTCACGGACACAGGTTTTAGAAAGTTGGTAGCTGACTTGAAAATAAAGCACCAATTCACATCTATATAACACCCACAAGCCAACGGACAGGCAAAAGCAACTAATAAAGTCATACTAGCTGGGTTAAAAAGGAGACTATAGGATGCGAAGGGAGCTTAGGCTGAATAGCTCCCATAAGTCCTATGGGCATATCGGACATCTCCACACCTCACCATAGGAGAATCACCCTTCCGACTTGCTTACTGTTCCGAGGGTTACCTGAAACTGTAGGTCGATCTCGGACGAGATCTTCTGTACTGGTCGGAGCTGTTGTGTCTGACTTGATGATGGTGGCTGGAGCCACCATGTCCGATTTGTTGGACTTAGTGGTGGTGCTGATCCTTCATCACCGAAGGGTGGTGTTACCTACAAAGGACTCCGATGCTTAAGTTAGCAAGGATATTAAGCAGGTTTTTAGTAGAATCAGAGTATGAGTTATACCTGGGTGCTCCAGTGTATTTATAATATTGTGGAGTGACCTTCTTAGATAAGATAAGTTAGTTATGTTATCTTTGAGTGAGGTCATCGTATCTTCAAGGGAACTGTCCTTTATTTCTATAGGCTTGGGCTGCCTTTGGATTTGGGTCGTGTTCCTCTATCTGGGCCCTTTACTGGGCTTTCCTGGCAATTTGGCTGAGCTCTTTGAGAAGAGGTCGGATAGTCGGACCTAAAGAGGTCGGTCGCTCTGTCACTAAACATCTCGGGTCAGATAGCTCGACCCAGGATATGAACAGTGCCCCTACTCGAGCTCAGTCTTTCTTTTAAGGTTGAGTCTTAGTTTTAAGACTTTGATCCTTCTCTGGTGAAGCCAAACTCGAGCAGTTTGTTGACTTCTTCTTTGTAGAGTTCTCCTTTGAATGCGGAATATTTCCTTTTGAATTTTATTCTTTTGAAAACGTGCGTCCCCTTGCTTTGGGAATGTGCAAAGGTTTAATAACCTCATTAATTCTTTTAATGCTCCATTTCTTTGTTCTTTTTAAACTTTTCACAATAACGGTTTCTCTTATCTGTTTTACTTGCAACTTGTCCCATTTCTTTCTCGCTTTCTGTTTTTGCCTAAGATTTTACATTTTCGCGTTTCTTCCAGCGATGCCGGTTGGTTCTTTCTTTGCTCAGAAAAGGTGATTCCGGATTCTATCTCTTCGTCTTCAATTCCTTTGAAGCTAGCTTTCTCCATTTTCCAGGTTGGCACTTCCTATTCTTTTACTTATTTGCTTTGCATTCGGTTCTTAGTAAATTTTTTATTTTTGCTTGAATATGTGTTGGAAAGCTTGAACCTTTTTGCGTCGTTATGCTCGATTACTGCTGTGATGCATGTTTTTCTGTCCTTTTGGTCATGTGTATGCTCTTGAGTGGGATTTAGCTAATCGTGCTCCTCTGCGTGCTGTTACTAAGGCTTTTATGAACTTATTTGCTTTCCCAAAAGATTTCTCATTTAAGGACTTTCGCCATGCTGGTATTTTTACTAATGAATTTTGTAGAAAGTGACATTTTTTCTGGTGACTCATTTTGATTTTGAAAAAAGTTTGCGTCTTTGATGATTTTCACTTGGCATGTTTGGTTTGCTTGTTAGTTCCTTTGCTGGTAGACTGAAACTGTGTCTTGAGAGGCGACACATTTTGTTTGTAGCTTTTTCGGAGTAATAACTGTAAAGAATATTCATCTTGTCTGGATTTTCTTTTCATGTTGTTGTTTGCCTGGAAGGGGATTTTTTCTTTGCTGGAAGTTTTTTGGGGTGTGGCTTCAAAGCTTTTTTCGAAGTCTTCCTTACTTTATCTTTGCCTCCAAAGGATGCCCCTAGACTTTGGTGTGTGTCTTGGGGTTTTCCTTTTGCTATTTGTTTTGTCTTGGTTCATGTTGTCTGAGTTGTTTTTCGGTTAGTAATGCATTTTGTTTTCTTGTTTGTAGGATTAGTTGGCCATGTCTTCTCGCAAAAATATTGTTGAGACGTCTTCTAAGGTTTCTGAGGGGATGTCTGACTGGTTGGACTCCCTTGTGTTAATGTGTGTTTCTGTGTGAATGCTGAGTTTTGTGTGGAACTTAGGAAACATTAACGTCTCTGTAAGAGTAGAGATCAGGAAAGAACTATGAATTGGTGGCGCCTGACTCTGAGGAGAGGGTTTGCTTTCTTTCTCTGACCCGGGGAGAACACCCTTTCTTTTATGCTTATGACTATTTTTTCAACCATTTGGATATTACATTTCCTTTTACTTCCTTTGAGACCGATTTTTTGTGGTCATGTAATGTAGCCCCATCCCAGCTCCATCCAAACTCCTGGGGTTTTATCAAGATCTTTCAGCTGCTTTGTCAAGAGTTGAACATCATGCCATCCCAGACTCTCTTTCTTTATCTTTTTGCCTCATGGGTTTCCTTTAGATTTGCCCAAGGACATAAAGTTTTTGCCATGTATGACGAGTCCTTTAGGGACTTCAAGAACTACTTTTTTAAGGTTCGAGCGGTTGAGGGAGCTCGACCATTTTTCTGGAAGCGAATGATGAGCCTGCCTTCCCCTTGTGTTGGCAACAGAATGTAGTGGTGTCTCGGTACATGTGGGAGATGCTTGACGAAATCGAGCATGCCTTTGTAAATGTTTTGGAGGATATTTGGGGGAAACCTCCTCATCTCAAGACTAAGAAAATTTTGGGGACCAATCCCTTGACCGAACTGCATTGGGTATTAATTGATATGTTTTGCTTTGTTTTGATTTTGCTTTCTTCTTTTTCTAATGTGTAATATGATTCTATGATCGATTTTCTTTTTCAGAGATGGCTAAGAACAATGACTCCATGGAAGCCTTCAAGAAGGCGAGGAAGGCTATGACGGCTCAAAACATCTCGGCCAAGGTGGCTGGGGAAGGGTCCTCTCAGGTTTTGTCAAAGCCATCTGTTCCGAGCTCTCCTGGACTGAGGAGGATGATTGATGACTTACATCATCTACCCTTTTTCTTGCATAAAAAGGACCACAAAAGAGGCATAAACTCATTTGAGACCACAAAAGAGGCATAATCTCATTTGATCATTGCAATTCATGCCTTAATTGATGAATATCATAGTACATTTCTTTGAAATGAGTTTGTGCTAGATTTCAGGTGGAGAAAACATAAAAAATGGGAAAGAAAATAACAAAACAAGTGGGGCGTGTGAAGCAGGCGTGCCACTTGGAACAAACGTCACAAAAATGTATTGGCATGGCACGCCAGAAGCTGGGTGTGGCACGCTGGTTCAACATTCCAGAGAGAAAAATTGAAGACCATCAAAGGGGCGTGGCACGCCAGGAGCAGGGCGTGGCACGCGAACTCGTTACTAGAAGAGCCATCACTATCGCGTGCCACTTTGTGTCGAAGGTGTGGCACGCCAGCCCCAGAGTTCACTTGGGCGTGCCACTTGAGGAACAAGGCATGGCACGCCAAGCTTATAAGACCCACAATTGAATGGGCGTGCAACTTGAGCAACAAGGCGTGGCATGCCAATGAACAATGAGACAATGTAAAAGCTGGGTGTGCCACTTGGTATCGAAGGCGTGGCACGCCAGCTCAAGAACTCCCACTAAGGCGTGCCACTTGAGTAATGAGGCATGGCACGCCAGCACCTAAGAAAGCCAAATAAAGCTGGGTGTGCCACTTGGAATCAAAGGCGTGGCACGCCAGCTTAATTATCTCACTTTGGCGTGCCACTTGAACATCCAGGCGTGGCATGCCAACATTTGGGACCATGGCAAATGACGGGGGTGACACGCCAGTGTCATGGCATGACACGCTGGTAGTGTTTTCCAGAGGAGGAATTAAAGGGCCAGTGAACTCAGGCGTGCCACTTGGGAGATGAAGCGTGGCACGCCAGCAAGAAGATGAAGCAAATGAAGGGTGTGTCACGCCAGTCTCATGGTGTGGCATGCTGGTAGTATTTTCCAGAGAGGAAGAAGAGGAGCCAATGAACTCAGGCGTGCCACTTGGATGACGAGGCGTGGCATGCCGGCAAGGGGGTGAAGCTTTAAGAAGGGCGTGGCACGCTAAACCCTGGGCGTGCCACGCTGGTGGTCTGGCGTGCCACGCTGGTACAAATCTCTAGAAGCATAGAGATAAGGGAAGTGACCTTAGGCGTGCCACTTCGGTTCGAAGGCGTGGCACGCCAGGTTGCTTTGCCCTTTAAAATGTCCTGGGCGTGCCACTTTAGTTCAAAGGTGATGCCAGGGCATCTAGGCTAGTTTTACTGACCTTTTCTTTACTGTTTTAGGGTAGTTTCATGCATTTTCTTAGGTTATAAGCAAGTTTTGGATAAAAATACACTCACACCTTGATTCAAGCAACTATTGTGAACTTTACATGATTTCATGAGGATTAGGTAGGAATTGAATGATAAAATTGATGATGCATAATTTCATGATTTGGAACAAAGCTTTGATGCACTTTAATTGCTTGATTTCAGGACAAAGGAAGCTAGAATGAACCACGTTAGCAGCCACATTAATCTAATTAACGTGACTACTAACGTGGAATGGGGACAAGCTTGTAGCATTAATGGAAAAGGTGATCACCAGTAATGCCTTCGAAGCCATCATAGCCCACATTAGTTGCCACGTTAGTAGCTAACGTGGAGGAAAAGAGGAGCTCCAACGTTAGTGGTAAAAGTGAATGCCACTAACGTTCCACAAAGGCACAAATTAAGCCACGTTAAGAGTTACGTTAATCTAATCAACGTGAACTCTAACGTGAAATGAGGAATCAATGACCAACGTTAGTGACACTCACCTTTGTCACTAATGTTGGACTAACCCAAGAGTGCCCACGTTAGTGGTCACGTTAAGACCACTAACGTGAGAAGTAACGTGAAGCTAAGCATGATAAGCCAACGTTAGTGACACTCACCTTTGTCACTAACATTGGAGATGGCATTCACTACCACGCTAGTGGCCACGTTAATCCAATTATCGCTCTCGAAGCTTAGGCATGTGATAAACCCATATTTTATGATGTATATTGAGCTCAATTTAAGTGATTTATTCAACCCTTCACCTACTTATTCTTGTAAATTGCATGGTTTCACTTTTCCTTCCTTATTATATGATATATGAGAAAATATATTCCTTATGCTTTAAAATAATCAAATTTAATTATCCTTTATTACCATTCGATAACATTCGATGCCGCGTGGTTCGCACAAAAGAGAATCGATGCGAGCGCATGGATGAGGCGAACGCGTGACTTGCGAAATACAACTGATGCGGGCGCATGACTGACGCGACCGCGTGGAAGAGCAACACTCCAGATGACGCGACCGTGTGACCCACGCGGACGCGTGACGTGCGCGATCTGCAGAATTTGGAGATCTCGTTTCCAGCGATTTTTGGGCCTTTTTAGCCCATATCCAATTCCAAGAGGCACAGATTAGAAGTTATGAAGTAGGGGAATGCATTCATGCACAGGATGACAATCAGATAGAGAGTAATTTTCACTTTTGTAGTTTTAAGTGAGAGAGGCTCTCTCCTCTCTCTTAGGATTTAAGATTAGGATTTCTCTTAAAGGATTTAGGATTTCAACTCTTCATCAGGTTCAATATTCCTTTTACTTTATATTTCTCTTTTACTTCCAGATGCATTAATGCTTGTATTACTTATGTTGCCTATTTGGCTTATGAACTTTTCATGTTAAGATTCTCTTAATTAATATAATTTGAGGTATTTCAAACTTATGATTGTTTTCTCTAATTTATGTTATTGATGCTTGGGCTCTATCCAAATTATTTTCATTCAAGTAGATTTTATTCCCTTTTGGCTTTGGTTGATTAATTGGTAACTCTTGAGTTGTCAAACTCAGCAGTGGTTGAAATGGGCAGATTCTAATTGATCTAGATCGCTCTAAAGCTAGTCTTCCCACAGGGATTGAATAGGACTTGAGGATCAAACTAATTAGTCCACTTGACTCTCCTTTGCTTTAGTAAAGGTTAACTAAGTGGGATTAAAACCCAATTCTCATCACACCTGATAAGGATAACTAGGATAGGACTTTCAATTTCTCATATCTTGCCAAGAGTTTATTTTATAGTCATTTATTTATTTTTCTTATCAATTAAATTACTTGTTCAACCCTTTTTAAAACCCCAAAATATACCTTTGCATAACCAATAATAAGAACATACCTCCCTGCAATTCCTTGAGAAGATGACCTGAGGTTTAAATACTTTGGTTATCAATTTTAAAGGGGTTTGTTACTTGTGACAACCAAAACGTTCGTATGAAGGGATTTTCTGTTGGTTTAGAATCTATACTCACAACGCGACTATATTTTTACAAAATTCTTTACTAGCAAAAATCCTAACGTCAAAATGGTGCCGTTGCCGGGGAATTGCAAACGTGTGCCTTATTATTGGTTATTGTAAATATTTTTCTTTTACTTGTTTATTTGTTTTTTCTCTTCCCCCTTTATTTCTGATAACTACTATGAATTCTCACCCCTCTCGCTTTGAGTTCGGTTCTAATTTTGTTGCAAGGAATGGAAGCTATAACAGGACTATGCAACAAGGTCTAAGCAATCAAAGATGGATGGAGCCACGAGGATCTGATCACCCCTTTAGGCAACAACAACCTCCTAGATATCATGGACAAAGACCATTCTACAATGCATACCTGATGAGCGGATAATTTGTATACTTTTTGGCATTATTTTTAGTATGTTTTTGGTATGATATAGTTAGTTTTTAGTATATTTTTATTAGTTTTTAGTTAAAATTCACTTTTCTGGACTTTACTATGAGTTTGTGTGTTTTTCTGTGATTTCAGGTATTTTCTGGCTGAAATTGAGGGACCTGAGCAAAAATCTGATTCAGAGACCAAAAAGGACTGCAGATGCTGTTGGATTCTGACCTCTCTGCACTCGAAGCGGATTTTCTGGAGCTACAGAAGCCCAATTGGCGCGCTCTCAACGGCGTTGGAAAGTAGACATCCTGGGCTTTCCAGCAATATATGATAGTCCATACTTTGCCCAAGATTTGATGGCCCAAATCGGCGTTCAAAGTCACCTCAAGAAATCCCAGCGTTAAACGCTGGAACTGGCACCCAAATGGGAGTTAAACGCCCAAACTGGCATAAAAGCTGGCGTTTAACTCCAAGAAGAGTCTCTGCACGAAAAATGCTTCAATGCTCAGCCCAAGCACACACCAAGTGGGCCCGGAAGTGGATTTTTATGTCATTTACTCATTTCTGTACACCTTAGGCTACTAGTTTCTTATAAGTAGGACCTTTTACTATTGTATTATCATCTTTGGATCTTTGGATCTTTGGATCTTTAAATCTTTGGACATTGTGTTCTTAGATTATTGGGAGGCTGGCCATTCGGCCATGCCTAGACCTTATGCTTATGTATTTTCAACGGTGGAGCTTCTACACACCATAGATTAAGGTGTGGAGCTCTGCTGTACCTCGAGTATTAATGCAATTACTATTGTTCTTCCATTCAATTCCGCTTGTTCTTGTTCTAAGATATCACTTGTTCTTCAACTTGATGAAGGTGATGATTGACACTCATCATCATTCTCACCCATGAACAAAGTGACTGACAACCACTCTTGTTCTACAAGCGATCAAGGCTATAGTGAATATCTCTTGGATTCTTTAATCGGAATCTTCGTGGTATAGGCGAGAACTGATGGCGGCATTCAAGAGAATCCGGAAGGTCTAACCTTGTCTGTGGTGTTCTGAGTAGGATTCAATGACTGAATGACTGTGACGTGCTTCAAACTCCTGAGGGCGGGGCGTTAGTGACAGACGCAAAAGAATCACTGGATTCTATTCCGGCCTGATTGAGAACCGACAGATGAATTCCGCTATGCTGTGACAGAGCATATGCAAATCGCTTTCACTGAGAGGATGGGAGGTAGCCACTGACAACGGTGAAACCCTTGCTTAAGCTTGCCATGGAAAGGAGTAAGAAGGATTGGATGAAGACAGTAGGAAAGCAGAGAGACGGAAGGGAAGGCATCTTCATGCGCTTATCTGAAGTTCCTACCAATGAATTACATAAGTATCACTATCTTTACCTTTATGTTATTTTCGTTTATCACCCATATACATTTGAGTTTGCCTGACTAAGATTTACAAGATGACCATAGCTTGCTTCAATACTAACAATCTCCGTGGGATCGACCCTTACTCACGTAAGGTTTATTACTTGGACGACCCAGTGCACTTGCTGGTTAGTTGTGCGAAGTTGTGTAATGCCATGGTATTGAGCTACCACGTTTTTGGAGCCATTACCGGGGATTATGAGAGTTGTGAAAAAGTATTGTTCACAATTTCGCGCACCAATACCCAACTAATAGATTTGGTGGACCCCCTTGTAGCTACCAACAAGCCCCACCCTACGCTCAGAGACCATCCTTTCAACACAACCTCAACCCACCATACTCACAAGCTTCTTTTCGCCATTCGCCACCATATGATCCTTATCCACCCCAACACCAATCCAATTACTCCCAAGAAACACCACTTTCCTATGCACCATGTCCATACCCATCAAGCCAAGAATCACAGGTTCGCTTAGAAGAATCAATAGACCAATTTAATGTAACCCTTCATCAACTGGAGCAAGCAATAAATCAATTATCTTCTAGACGTTCAATCACTCAACAGACTCCTACAGCTTCATGTGGAGAATCTAATGAAGAACACATCATAAAGAAGGCGCTAGAAACTCCAGTGGACAGCATAGAGCATAACTTCGCACTGGAACAAGTAGAGGATGCTGTCATTGTAGAAGAAGAAGAGTTGGTTGAAGATTTAGGAGATGTTGAACCTCCACAGGAATCCAGAATTGTGGAACCTTCCGTCAAGGATGTTACAACTGATGCTAAAGAGGATGTTGTACAGCCTCCAATGCATATATCTTATGAAGAACTGGATGGAATAACCCAAGAAGCAAGTTTCCTTGATGATGATGATCACGAGTCGAGTTCTCTTAGTAATGAACTTGCATCTGCAAGTAAATTTTTTGAGACAGAAGAATCTTCCCCAAGTGAATACGAAGATGATGCAGAGGTCGACTTTTCTCAACCTTCAAATTATGACTTCAGTGACGAGGAAGATATCAGTGACTTTGATCAAGACATGGTTAAAATGGAAGAAGTTTGCAAAAAAGTGGAGGAATTCACTGAAGACCACAATGGAGTAGAGCTTGCAGAACCACTAGAAACACTGATCCTAAGGCCATTACCGCCCAACACAAATTTCAAGTGGGTAAAATTCTTGACTTTTATCTTCAATTTTCCACTTGAATATGGTTTACTTGAGACAGATGGCTGGTGCGCGAAATTGTGAACAATACTTTTCACAACTCTCATAATCCCCGGTCATGAACCCCAAAAACTTGGTAGCTCAATACCATGGCATTACACAACTTCGCACAACTAACCAGCAAGTGCACTGGGTCGTCCAAGTAATAAACCTTATGCGAGTAAGGGTCGATCCCACGGAGATTGTTAGTATTGAAGCAAGCTATGGTCATCTTGTAAATCTTAGTCAGGCAAACTCAAATGGATATGGTGATGAACGAAAATAAACAATAAGATAAAGATAGAGGTACTTATGTAATTCATTGGTAGGAACTCTTCATCCAATCCTTCTTATTCCTTTCCATGGCAAGCTCATGTAGGGTTTCACCGTTGTCAATGGCTACCTCCCATCCTCTCAGTGAAAACGTTTGCCTATGCTCTGTCACAGCATGGGGTAATCAGCTGTCGGTTCTCGGTCAGGCCGGAATAGAATCCATCGATTCTTTTGCGTCTGTCACTAACGCCCCGCCTGCTAGGAGTTTGAAGCACGTCACAGTCATTCAATCATTGAATCCTACTCAGAATACCACAGACAAGGTTAGACCTTCCGGATTCTCTTGAATGCCGCCATCAGTTCTCGCCTATACCACGAAGACTCTGATCTCACGGAATGGCTGGCTCGTTTGTCAGACGAGCACTCGGTTGTCAGGCGATCAACCATGCATCGTGCAATCAGGAATCCAAGAGATATTCACTCAATCGAAGGTAGAACGGAGGTGGTTGTAAGTCACACGTTCATAAGTGAGAATGATGATGAGTGTCACGGATCATCACATTCATCAAGTTGAAGAAACAAGTGATATCTTAGAACAAGAACAAGCGGAATTGAATGGAAGAACAATAGTAATTGCATTAATACTCGAGGTACAGCAGAGCTCCACACCTTAATCTATGGTGTGTAAAAACTCCACCGTTGAAAATACATAAGAACAAGGTCTAGGCATGGCCGAATGGCCAGCCTCCCAAAGTGATCAAAAGATCTAAAGAAAAAGGTTCCAAAGATCAAAAGATGAAAATACAGTAGTAAAAGGTCCTACTTATAGAAAACTAGTAGCCTAAGGTTTACAGAAATGAGTAAATGACATAAAAATCCACTTCCGGGCCCACTTGTTGTGTGCTTGGGCTGAGCAATGAAGCACTTTCGTGCAGAGACTTCTCTTGGAGTTAAACGCCAGCTTTTATGCCAGTTTGGGCGTTTAACTCCCATTTGGGTGCCAGTTCCGGCGTTTAACGCTGGAATTCTTGAGGGTGACTTTGAACGCCGGTTTGGGCCATCAAATCTTGGGCAAAGTATGGACTATCATATATTGCTGGAAAGCCCAGGATGCTACTTTCCAACGCCGTTGAGAGCGCACCAATTGGGCTTCTGTAGCTCCAGAAAATCCACTTCGAGTGCAGGGAGGTCAGAATCCAACAGCATATGCAGTCCTTTTTAGTCTCTGAATCAGATTTTTGCTCAGGTCCCTCAATTTCAGCCAGAAAATACCTGAAATCACAGAAAAACACACAAACTCATAGTAAAGTCCAGAAAAGTGAATTTTAGCTAAAAACAAATGAAAATATACTAAAAACTAACTAGATCATACTAAAAACATACTAAAAACAATGCCAAAAAGCGTACAAATTATCCGCTCATCACAACACCAAACTTAAATTGTTGCTTGTCCTCAAGCAACTGAAAATCAAATAAGATAAAAAGAAGAGAATATGCAATGAATTCCAAAAATATCTATGAAGATCAGTATTAATTAGATGAGCGGGGCTTTTAGCTTTTTGCCTCTGAATAGTTTTGGCATCTCACTCTATCCTTTGAAATTCAGAATGATTGGCTTCAGTAGGACATTGCATTCAAGAGCTAAATTGATGAGAATCAATCAGCTTTGGTGATGATAAGAACATCACCCTGAAACACTAGAATTCATTCTTAAGAACTCTGAAGAAAAAATACCTAATCTAAGCAACAAGATGAACCGTCAGTTGTCCATACTCAAACAATCCCCGGCAACGGCGCCAAAAACTTGGTGTTGTTGCCGGATCTTGGCACTGATGTTACCAAAAGCTTGCTCAAAACTTGAACAATCCCCGGCAACGGCGCCAAAAACTTGGTGCGCGAAATTGTGAACTATACATTTTCACAACTCTCATAATCCCCGGTCATGAGCCCCAAAAACTTGGTGGCTCAATACCATGGCATTACACAACTTCGCACAACTAACCAGCAAGTGCACTGGGTCGTCCAAGTAATAAACCTTACGCGAGTAAGGGTCGATCCCACGGAGATTGTTAGTATTGAAGCAAGCTATGGTCATCTTGTAAATCTTAGTCAGGCAAACTCAAATAGTAATGGTGATGAATGAAAATAACACAAAGGTAAAGATAGTGATACTTATGTAATTCATTGGTAGGAACTTCAGATAAGCGCATGAAGATGCCTTCCCTTCCGTCTCTCTGCTTTCCTACTGTCTTCATCCAATCCTTCTTACTCCTTTCCATGGCAAGCTTAAGCAAGGGTTTCACCGTTGTCAGTGGCTACCTCCCATCCTCTCAGTGAAAGAGATTGCATATGCTCTGTCACAGCATAGCGGAATTCATCTGTCGGTTCTCAATCAGGCCGGAATAGAATCCAGTGATTCTTTTGCGTCTGTCACTAACGCCCCGCCCTCAGGAGTTTGAAGCACGTCACAGTCATTCAATCATTGAATCCTACTCAGAATACCACAGACAAGGTTAGACCTTCCGGATTCTCTTGAATGCTGCCATCAGTTCTCGCCTATACCACGAAGATTCCGGTTAAATAATCCAAGAGATATTCACTAGAGCCTTGATCGCTTGTAGAACAGAAGTGGTTGTTAGTCACCTTGTTCATGGGTGAGAATGATGATGAGTGTCACGGATCATCACATTCATCAAGTTGAAGAACAAGTGATATCTTAGAACAAGAACAAGCGGAATTGAATGGAAGAACAATAGTAATTGCATTAATACTCGAGGTACAGCAGAGCTCCACACCTTAATCTATGGTGTGTAGAAGCTCCACCGTTGAAAATACATAAGAACAAGAGTGATCATTGGTTTCGGTCCCAGAGAGGGAACCAGAAGAACCAAGATGATAATACAATAGTAAAAGGTCCTACTTATAGAAAACTAGTAGCCTAAGGTTTACAGAGATGAGTAAATGACATAAAAATCCACTTCCGGGCCCACTTGGTGTGTGCTTGGGCTGAGCAATGAAGCATTTTCGTGTAGAGACTCTTCTTGGAGTTAAACGCCAGCTTTTATGCCAGTTTGGGCGTTTAACTCCCATTTTGGTGCCAGTTCCGGCGTTTAACGCTGGGATTTCTGAGGGTGACTTTGTACGCCGGTTTGGGCCATCAAATCTTGGGCAAAGTATGGACTATTATATATTTCTGGAAAGCCCAGGATGTCTACTTTCCAACGCCGTTGAGAGCGCGCCAATTGAGCTTCTGTAGCTCCAGAAAATCCACTTCGAGTGCAGAGAGGTCAGAATCCAACAGCATCTGCAGTCCTTTTCAGTCTCTGAATCAGATTTTTGCTCAGGTCCCTCAATTTCAGCCAGAAAATAACTGAAATCACAGAAAAACACACAAACTCATAGTAAAGTCCAGAAAAGTGAATTTTAACTAAAAACTAATAAAAATATACTAAAAACTAACTAAATCCTACTGAAAACATACTAAAAACAATGCCAAAAAGCGTATAAATTATCCGCTCATCACAACACCAAACTTAAATTGTTTCTTGTCCTCAAGCAACTGAAAATCAAATAAGATAAAAAGAAGAGAATATACTATAGACTCCAAATTATCAATGAAACTTAGCTCCAAATTAGATGAGCGGGACTAGTAGCTTTTTGCCTCCGAACAGTTTTGGCATCTCACTTTATCCTTTGAAATTCAGAATGATTGGCTTCTTTAGGAACTCAGAATCCAGATAGTGTTATTGATTCTCCTAGTTAAGTATGATGATTCTTGAACATAGCTACTTATTGAGTCTTGGCTGTGGCCCAAAGCACTCTGTCTTCCAGTATTACCACCGGATACATACATGCCACAGACACATAATTGGGTGAACCTTTTCAGATTGTGACTCAGCTTTGCTAAAGTCCCCAATTAGAGGTGTCCAGGGTTCTTAAGCACACTCTTATTTGCCTTGGATCACAACTCTTATTATATATTTTTCGTTTTTCTTCTTTTTTTTCCGTTTTTCTCTCTTTTTTTTTGTATTCACTGCTTTTTCTTGCTTCAAGAATCATTTTTATGATTTTTCAGATCCTCAGTAACATGTCTCCTTTTTCATCATTCTTTCAAGAGCCAACAATTTTAACATTCATGAACAACAAATTCAAAAGACATATGCACTGTTTAAGCATACATTCAGAAAACAAAAAGTATTGTCACCACATCAAACTAATTAAGCTAGTTTTAAAGATGAATTTGAAATCCTGTACTTCTTGTTCTTTTGTGATAAAAACAGTTTTCATTTAAGAGAGGTGATGGATTCATAGGACATTCATAACTTTAAGGCATAGACACTAAGACACTAATGATCATAAGACACAAACATAGATAAACATAAACATGAAAATTTGAAAAACAAGAAAATAAAGAACAAGGAGATTAAAGAACGGGTCCACCTTAGTGATGGCGGCTTGTTCTTCCTCTTGAAGGTCTTATGGAGTGCTTGAGCTCCTCAATGTCTCTTCCTTGTCTTTGTTGCTCCTCTCTCATGATTCTTTGATCTTCTCTAATCTCATAGAGGAGGATGGAATGTTCTTGGTGCTCCACCCTTAGTTGTCCCATGTTGGAACTCAATTCTCCTAGGGAGGTATTTAGTTGCTCCCCATAGTTTTGTGGAGGAAAGTGCATCCCTTGAGGTATCTCAGGGATTTCATGATGAGTGGGGTCTCATCCTTTTCTTAGTGATGGGCTTGAGGTCATGCCTTCTCAATTGAACCGGTTTCCCTCTTGAATCTCTCTTTTATTGAACGCCCTCTTCACAAATTTGACCCTTCTTCATGGCCACAGCTTCATAGAAGTGGTCTTGATGCACCCTTGAGATGAATCTCTCCATCTCCCATAACTCGGAGGTGAAAGCTTTTGCCTTCCCTTTCCTCTTTCTAGAGATTTCTCCGGCCTTGGATGCCATAAGTGGTTATGGAAAAACGAAAAGCAACGCTTTTACCACACCAAACTTAAAAGGTTTGCTCGTCCTCGAGCAAAAGAATAAAGAAGAGAGTAGAAGAAGAAGAAATTGAGGAGAGGGAGATGGCTTTGTGGTTCGGCCAAAAGGGGAAAAAGTAGTGTTTAGGGTGTGTGAAAATGAAGGAGTGAAGATGATAGTGGGATTTGATAGGTGGGGGGTTTTTGGGAGAGAGGTGTTGAGGTGATTGGTGAATGGGTGAAGAAGAGAGAGGGTGGTGGGGTTGGTGGGGATCCTGTGGGGTCCACAGATCCTTAGGTGTCAAGGAAAAGTCATCCCTGCACCAAATGGCATTCAAAAACACGTTTTGAGCCAATTCTGGCGTTAAACGCCGGGCTGGTGCCCATTTCTGGCGTTTAACGCCAGGTTCTTGCCCTTTCCTGGCGTTTAACGCCAGTCTGGTGCCCCTTTCTGGCGTTAAACGCCCAACTGCTAGCCTCACTGGCGTTTAAACGCCAGTGAGTTCTTCCTCCAGGGTGTGCTGTTTTTCTTCCTGTTTTTCATTCTGTTTTTGCTTTTTCAATTGATTTTGTGACTTCTCATGATCATCAACCTACAAAAAAGATAAAATAACAAAAGAAAATAGTTAATTATAAAACATTGGGTTGCCTCCCAACAAGCGCTTCTTTAATGTCAGTAGCTTGACAGAGGACTCTCATGGAGCCTCACAAATGCTCAGAGCCATGTTGGAACCTCCCAACACCAAACTTAGAGTTTGAATGTGGGGGTTCAACACCAAACTTAGAGTTTGGTTGTGGCCTCCCAACACCAAACTTAGAGTTTGACTGTGGGGGCTCTGTTTGGCTCTGTTTTGAGAGAAGCTCTTCATGCTTCTTCTCCATGGTGACAGAGGGATATCCTTGGGCCTTAAACACCAAGGATTCTTCATTCACTTGAATGATCAACTCTCCTCTATCAACATCAATCACAGCCCTTGCTGTGGCTAGGAAGGGTTTGCCAAGGATGATGGATTCATCCATGCTCTTCCCAGTCTCTAGGACTATGAAATCAGTAGGGATGTAATGGTCTTCAACTTTAACCAGAACATCCTCCACAAGTCCATAGGCTTGTTTTCTTGAGTTGTCTGCCATCTCTAGTGAGATTTTTTCAGCTTGCACCTCAAAGATCCCTAATTTCTCCATTATAGAGAGGGGCATGAGGTTTACACTTGACCCTAAGTCACACAAGGCCTTCTTGAAGGTCATGGTGCCTATGGTACAAGGTATAGAAAACTTCCCAGGGTCCTGTCTCTTTTGAGGCAGTTTCTGCCTAGACAAGTCATTCAGTTCTTTGGTGAGCAAAGGAGGTTCTTCCTCCCAAGTCTCATTTCCAAATAACTTGTCATTTAGCTTCATGATTGCTCCAAGGTATTTAGCAACTTGCTCCTCAGTGACATACTCATCCTCTTCAGAGGAAGAATACTCATCAGAGCTCATGAATGGCAGAAGTAAGTCCAATGGAATCTCTATGGTCTCATTTTGAGCCTCAGATTCCCATGGTTCCTCATTGGGGAACTCATTGGAGGCCAGTGGACGTCCAGTGAGGCCTTTCTCAGTGGCGTTCACTGCCTCTTCTTCCTCCCAGAATTCGGCCATGTTGATGGCTTTGCACTCTCCTTTTGGATTTTCTTCTGTATTGCTTGGAAGAGTACTTGGAGGGAGTTCAGTAATTTTCTTGCTCAGCTGACCCACTTGTCCTTCCAGATTCCTAATGGAGGACCTAGTTTCAGTCATGAAACTTTGAGTGGTTTTGATTAGATCAGAGACCATGGTTGCTAAGTCAGAGGTATTCTGCTTAGAGCTCTCTGTCTGTTGCTGAGAAGATGATGGAAAAGGTTTGCTATTGCTAAACCTGTTTCTTCCACCATTATTGTTATTGAAACCTTGTTGAGGTCTCTGTTGATCCTTCCATGAAAAATTTGGATGGTTTCTCCATGAAGGATTATAGGTGTTTCCATAGGGTTCTCCCATGTAATTCACCTCTTCCATTGAAGGGTTCTCAAGATCATAAGCTTCTTCCTCAGATGAAGCTTCCTTAGTACTGCTTGGTGCATTTTGTATTCCAAACAGACTTTGAGAAATCATATTGACTTGTTGGGTCAATATTTTATTCTGAGCCAAAATGGCATTCAGAGTGTCAATCTCAAGAACTCCTTTCTTCTGACTAGTCCCATTGTTCACAAGATTTCTTTCAGAAGTGTACATGAATTGGTTATTTGCAATCATTTCAATCAGTTCTTGAGCTTCAGTAGGCGTCTTCTTCAGATTAAGAGATCCTCCAGAAGAGCTATCCAAAGACATCTTGGACAGTTCAGAGAGACCATCATAGAAAATACCTATGATGCTCCATTCAGAAAGCATGTCAGAGGGACATTTTCTGATTAATTGTTTGTATCTTTCCCAAGCTTCATAGAGGGATTCTCCTTCCTTCTGTCTGAAGGTTTAGACTTCCACTCTAAGCTTACTCAATTTTTGAGGTGGAAAGAACTTTGCCAAGAAGGCATTGACTAGCTTTTCCCAAGAGTCCAGGCTTTCTTTAGGTTGAGAGTCCAACCATGTTCTAGCTCTGTCTCTTACAGCAAAAGGGAATAGCATCAGTCTGTAGACCTCAGGGTCAACCCCATTAGTCTTGACAGTGTCACAGATTTGCAAGAATTCAGCTAAAAACTGATGAGGATCTTCCAATGGAAGTCCATGAAACTTGCAATTCTGTTGCATTAGAGAAACTAATTGAGGTTTAAGCTCAAAGTTGTTTGCTCCAATGGCAGGGATAGAGATGCTTCTCCCATAGAAGTCGGGAGTAGGTGCAGTAAAGTCACCCAGCACCTTCCTTGCATTGTTGGCATTGTTGTTGTTTTCGGCTGCCATGTGTTCTTCTTCTTTGAAGAATTCGGTTAGGTGCTCTAAAGAGAGTTGTGCTTTGGCTTCTCTGAGCTTTCTCTTCAAGGTCCTTTCAGGTTCAGGATCAGCCTCAACAAGAATGCCTTTCTCTTTGCTCCTGCTCATAAGAAAGAGAAGGGAACAAGAAAATGTGGAATCCTCTATGTCACAGTATAGAGATTCCTTTAGGTGTCAGAGGAAAAGAAGAGTAGAAGACAGAAGTGGAAAATTTGAACTTAACAAAGAAGATGGAGTTCGAATTTTGCATTAAGGGATAGTGTTAGTCCATAAATAGAAGGATGTGAGAAGGAGGGAAGTAATTTTCGAAAATTAAGTGAACAATTTTGAAAACATTTTTGAAAAACATTACTTAATTTTCGAAAATGAAAATGGAAAAGAAATCAAGTGATTTTTGAAAAAGGATTTTGAAATTAGAAATCAAAAAGATTTGATTGAAAACTATTTTGAAAAAGATGTGATTAAGAAGATATGATTTATTTTAAAAGAAATGTGATTGAGAAGATATGATTTGAAAAACATTTTAAAAAAGATTTGATTTGAAAATTAAAAACTTTACTAACAAGAAAAGATATGATTCAAACATTAAACCTTTCTCAACAGAAAAGGCACATACTTAAAATGTTCAATCAAATCATTAATTGTTAGTAAGTATCTTTGAAAAAGGAAAGAAATTGATTTTGAAAACATTTGATTGAAAAGATTTGATTTGAAAAAGATTTGATTTTGAGAAAACTTTGAAAACTTGAAAAAAAAATTGATTTGAAAACAAAATCCTCCCCCTTGTGCCATCCTGGCGTTAAACGCCCAGAATGGTGCACATTCTGGCGTTTAACGCCCAAACTACTACCCTTTTGGGCGTTAAACGCCCAGCCAGGCACCCTGGCTGGCGTTTAAACGCCAGTCTGTCTTCTTCACTGGGCATTTTTGAATGCCCAGCTTTTTTCTGTGTGATTCCTCTGCAGTATGTTCTGAATCTTCAATTCTCTGTATTATTGACTTGAAAAGACACAAATTAAAAATATTTTTGGATTTTTAATAATAAAGAATAATCAAAATGCAACTAAAATCAAATAATAATGCATGCAAGACACCAAACTTAGCAGTTTGTATACCATTGACACTAACAAAATGAGAATGCATATAACAAAACACTCAAGTCAATAGAATTCAAAGATCAAAACAAAGAAATCATCAAGAACAACTTGAAGATCAATGAGGACACATGCATGAATGCAATAAGAATAGAAACATGCAATTGATACTAAACTTAAGATGAGACTCTAGACTCAAACAAGACATATTTTTGGATTTTATGATTTTGTAATTTTTTTGTGCTTTTTCGAAAATTAAGTGAAAAGGAAAATAAAGGTATCAAAATTCTTAATGAGAATTCCAGGAATCATGCAATGTTAGTCTAAAGTTTTAGTCTAAAGGAATTAGACATGGCCGGCCAAGCTTCAGTAGGACATTGCATTCAAGAGCTAAATTGATGAGAATCAATCAGCTTTGGTGATGATAAGAACATCACCCTGAAACACTAGAATTCATTCTTAAGAACTCTGAAGAAAAAATACCTAATCTAAGCAACAAGATGAACCGTCAGTTGTCCATACTCAAACAATCCCCGGCAACGGCGCCAAAAACTTGGTGTTGTTGCCGGATCTTGGCACTGATGTTACCAAAAGCTTGCTCAAAACTTGAACAATCCCCGGCAACGGCGCCAAAAACTTGGTGCGCGAAATTGTGAACTATACTTTTTCACAACTCTCATAATCCCCGGTCATGAGCCCCAAAAACTTGGTGGCTCAATACCATGGCATTACACAACTTCGCACAACTAACCAGCAAGTGCACTGGGTCGTCCAAGTAATAAACCTTACGCGAGTAAGGGTCGATCCCACGGAGATTGTTAGTATTGAAGCAAGCTATGGTCATCTTGTAAATCTTAGTCAGGCAAACTCAAATAGTAATGGTGATGAACAAAAATAACACAAAGGTAAAGATAGTGATACTTATGTAATTCATTGGTAGGAACTTCAGATAAGCGCATGAAGATGCCTTCCCTTCCGTCTCTCTGCTTTCCTACTGTCTTCATCCAATCCTTCTTACTCCTTTCCATGGCAAGCTTAAGCAAGGGTTTCACCGTTGTCAGTGGCTACCTCCCATCCTCTCAGTGAAAGCGATTGCATATGCTCTGTCACAGCATAGCGGAATTCATCTGTCGGTTCTCAATCAGGCCGGAATAGAATCCAGTGATTCTTTTGCGTCTGTCACTAACGCCCCGCCCTCAGGAGTTTGAAGCACGTCACAGTCATTCAATCATTGAATCCTACTCAGAATACCACAGACAAGGTTAGACCTTCCGGATTCTCTTGAATGCTGCCATCAGTTCTCGCCTATACCACGAAGATTCCGGTTAAAGAATCCAAGAGATATTCACTAGAGCCTTGATCGCTTGTAGAACAGAAGTGGTTGTCAGTCACCTTGTTCATAGGTGAGAATGATGATGAGTGTCACGGATCATCACATTCATCAAGTTGAAGAACAAGTGATATCTTAGAACAAGAACAAGCGGAATTGAATGGAAGAACAATAGTAATTGCATTAATACTCGAGGTACAGCAGAGCTCCACACCTTAATCTATGGTGTGTAGAAGCTCCACCGTTGAAAATACATAAGAACAAGAGTGATCATTGGTTTCGGTCCCAGAGAGGGAACCAGAAGAACCAAGATGATAATACAATAGTAAAAGGTCCTACTTATAGAAAACTAGTAGCCTAAGGTTTACAGAGATGAGTAAATGACATAAAAATCCACTTCCGGGCCCACTTGGTGTGTGCTTGGGCTGAGCAATGAAGCATTTTCGTGTAGAGACTCTTCTTGGAGTTAAACGCCAGCTTTTATGCCAGTTTGGGCGTTTAACTCCCATTTTGGTGCCAGTTCCGGCGTTTAACGCTGGGATTTCTGAGGGTGACTTTGTACGCCGGTTTGGGCCATCAAATCTTGGGCAAAGTATGGACTATCATATATTGCTGGAAAGCCCAGGATGTCTACTTTCCAACGCCGTTGAGAGCACGCCAATTGGGCTTCTGTAGCTCCAGAAAATCCACTTCGAGTTCAGGGAGGTCAGAATCCAACAGCATCTGCAGTCCTTTTCAGTCTCTGTATCAGATTTTTGCTCAGGTCCCTCAATTTCAGCCAGAAAATACCTGAAATCACAGAAAAACACACAAACTCATAGTAAAGTCCAGAAAAGTGAATTTTAACTAAAAACTAATAAAAATATACTAAAAACTAACTAAATCCTACTGAAAACATACTAAAAACAATGCCAAAAAGCGTATAAATTATCCGCTCATCAAAGGCTAACCTTGCTAAGGTAGAGGACTTGTCCGCCACCTTATAGAGTTCTTAGGCTATAACCTCATGAACTTCTATTTCTTCTCCAATCATGATGCTATGGATCATGATAGCCCGGTCTATGGTAACTTCGGACCGGTTGCTAGTGGGAATGATTGAGCGTTGGATGAACTCCAACCATCCTCTAGCCATGGGTTTGAGGTCATGCCTTCTCAATTGAACCGGCTTTCCTCTTGAATCTCTCTTCCATTGGGCGCCCTCTTCACATATGATCGTGAGGACTTGGTCCAACCTTTGATCAAAGTTGACCCTTCTAGTGTAAGGATGTTCATCTCCTTGCATCATAGGCAAGTTGAACACCACCCTCACACTTTCCGGACTAAAATCCAAGTATTTCCCCCGAACCATAGTAAGATAATTCTTTGGATTCGGGTTCACACTTTGGTCATGGTTCTTGGTGATCCATGCATTGGCATAGAACTCTTGAACCATCAAGATTCTGGCTTGTTGAATGGGGTTGGTAAGAACTTCCCAACCTCTTCTTCGGATCTCATGTCGGATCTCCGGATATTCACCCTTTTTGAGTGAAAAAGGGACCTCGGGGATCACCTTCTTCAAGGCCACAACTTCATAGAAGTGGTCTTGATGCACCCTTGAGATGAATCTTTCCATCTCCCATGACTCGGAGGTGGAAGCTTTTGCCTTCCCTTTCCTCTTTCTAGAGGTTTCTCTGGCCTTGGATGCCATAAATGATTATGGAAAAACAAAAAGCAATGCTTTTACCACACCAAACTTAAAATGTTTGCTCGTCCTCGAGCAAAAGAAGAAAGAAGAGAGTAGAAGAAGAAGAAATGAGGGGAAAGGGAATGGCTTTAATTTTCGGCCAAGAAGGGGAGAAGTGGTGTTGAAGGTGTGTGAAAATGAAGGAGTGAAGGAGGGTTTATATAGGAGAGGGGGAGAGGGATGTTCGGCCATTTGAGGGTGGGTTTGGGTGGGAAAGTGGTTTGAATTTGAATGGTGAGGTAGGTGGGGTTTTATGAAGGATGGATGTGAGTGGTGAAGAGAAAGATGGGATTTGATAGGTGAAGGGTTTTTGGGGAAGAGGTGTTGAGGTGATTGGTGAATGGGTGAAGAAGAGAGAGAGAGTTGTAGGGTAGGTGGGGATCCTATGGGGTCCACAGATCCTGAGGTGTCAAGGAAAAGTCATCCCTGCACCAAATGGCAAAAAAAATCACGTTTTTAGCCATTTCTGGCGTTAAACGCCGGGCTGGTGCCCATTTCTGGCGTTTAACGCCAGCTTCTTGCCCCTTTCTGGCGTTTAACGCCAGTCTGGTGCCCCTTTCTGGCGTTAAACGCCCAGAATGGTGCCAGACTGGGCGTTAAACGCCCAACAGCTAACCTCACTGGCGTTTAAACGCCAGTGGGTGCGTCCTCCAGGGTGTGCTATTTTTCTTCCTGTTTTTCATTTTGTTTTTGCTTTTTTCATTGATTTTGTGTCTTCTTATGATCATCAACCTACAAAAAATATAAAATAACAAAATAAAATAGATAAGATATAACATTGGGTTGCCTCCCAACAAGCGCTTCTTTAATGTCAGTAGCTTGACAGAGGACTCTCATGGAGCCTCACAGATACTCAGAGCCATGTAGGAACCTCCCAACACCAAACTTAGAGTTTGAATGTGGGGGTTCAACACCAAACTTAGAGTTTGGGTGTGGCCTCCCAACACCAAACTTAGAGTTTGGCTGTGGGGGCTCTGTTTGGCTCTGCTTTGAGAGGTGCTCTGCATGCTTCCTCTCCATGATGACAGAGGGGCATCCTTGAGCCTTAAACACCAAGGATTCTTCATTCACTTGAATGATCAACTCTCCTCTATCAACATCAATCAAAGCCTTTGCTGTGGCTAGGAAGGGTCTGCCAAGGATTATGGATTCATCCATGCACTTCCCAGTCTCTAGGACTATGAAATCAGTAGGGATGTAATGATCTTCAACTTTGACCAGAACATCCTCTACAAGTCCGTGGGCTTGTTTTCTTGAATTGTCTGCCATCTCTAGTGAGATTTTTGCAGCTTGCACCTCAGAGATCCCTAACTTCTCCATTACAGAGAGAGGCATGAGGTTAACACTTGACCCTAAGTCACACAAGGCCTTCTTGAAGGTCATGGTGCCTATGGTACAAGGTATTGAAAACTTCCCAGGATCCTGTCTCTTTTGAGGCAGTTTCTGCCTAGACAAGTCATCCAGTTCTTTGGTGAGCAAAGGAGGTTTATCCTCCCAAGTCTCATTTCCAAACAACTTGTCATTCAGCTTCATGATTGCTCCAAGGTATTTAGCAACTTGCTCCTCAGTGACATACTCATCCTCTTCAGAGGAAGAATACTCATCAGAGCTCATGAATGGCAGAAGTAAGTCCAATGGAATCTCTATGGTCTCAGTTTGAGCCTCAGATTCCCATGATTCCTCATTGGGGAACTCATTAGAGGTCAGTGGACGTCCAGTGAGGCCTTCCTCAGTGGCGTTCGCTGCCTCTTCTTCCTCCCAAAATTCGGCCATGTTGATGGCCTTGCACTCTCCTTTTGGATTTTCTTCTGTATTGCGTGGGAGAGTACTAGGAGGGAGTTCAGTAATTTTCTTGCTCAGCTGACCCAGTTGTCCTTCCAAGTTTCTAATGGAAGACCTAGTTTCAGTCATGAAACTTTGAGTGGTTTTGATTAGATCAGAGACCATGGTTGCTAAGTCAGAGTTATTCTGCTTAGAACTCTCTGTCTGTTGCTGAGAAGATGGTGGAAAAGGCTTGCTATTGCTAAACCTGTTTCTTCCACCATTATTGTTGTTGAAACCTTGTTGAGGTCTCTGTTGATCCTTCCATGAGAGATTTGGATGATTTCTCCATGAAGGATTATAGGTGTTTCCATAGGGTTCTCCCATGTAATTCACCTCTTCCATTGAAGGGTTCTCAGGATCATAAGCTTCTTCCTCAGATGAAGCTTCCTTAGTACTGCTTGGTGCATTTTGCATTCCAGACAGACTTTGAGAAATCATATTGACTTGTTGAGTCAATATTTTGTTCTGAGCCAATATGGCATTCAAAGTGTCAATCTCAAGAACTCCTCTCTTCTGACTAGTCCCATTGTTCACAGGATTCCTTTCAGAAGTATACATGAATTGGTTATTTGCAACCATTTCAATCAGTTCTTGAGCTTCAGTAGGCGTCTTCTTCAAATGAAGAGATCCTCCAGCAGAGCTATCCAGACACATCTTGGATAGTTCAGAGAGACCATCATAGAAAATACCTATGATGCTCCATTCAGAAAGCATATCAGAAGGACACTTTCTGATTAATTGTTTGTATCTTTCCCAAGCTTCATAGAGGGATTCTCCTTCCTTCTGTCTGAAGGTTTGGACTTCCACTCTAAGCTTACTCAATTTTTGAGGTGGAAAGAACTTTGCCAAGAAGGCATTGACTAGCTTTTCCCAAGAGTCCAGGCTTTCTTTAGGTTGAGAGTCCAACCATGTTCTAGCTCTGTCTCTTACAGCAAAAGGGAATAGCATAAGTCTGTAGACCTCAGGGTCAACCCCATTAGTCTTGACAGTGTCACAGATTTGCAAGAACTCAGCTAAAAACTGATGAGGATCTTCTAGTGGAAGTCCATGGAACTTGCAATTCTGTTGCATTAGAGAAACTATTTGAGGCTTAAGCTCAAAGTTGTTTGCTCCAATGGCAGGGATAGAGATGCTTCTCCCATAGAAGTCGGGAGTAGGTGCAGTAAAGTCACCCAGCACCTTCCTTGTATTGTTGGCATTGTTGTTGTTTTCGGCTGCCATGTGTTCTTTTTCCTTGAATAATTCGGTTAGGTCCTCTACAGAGAGTTGTGCCTTAGCTTCTCTTAGCTTTCTCTTCAAGGTCCTTTCAGGTTCAGGATCAGCCTCAACAAGAATGCCTTTGTCTTTGCTCCTGCTCATATGAGAGAGAAGAGAACAAGAAAATATGGAATCCTCTATGTCACAGTATAGAGATTCCTTGAAGTGTCATAGGAAAAGAAGAGTAGAAGACAAAAGTAGAAAATTCGAACTTATCACAGGAGATGGAGTTCGAATTTTGCATTAAGGAATAGTGTTAGTCCATAAATAGAAGGATGTGAAAAGAAGGGAAGTGATTTTCGAAAATTAAGTAAAAATTTTGAAAACATTTTTGAAAAATATTACTTAATTTTCGAAAATGAAAGTGGGAAAGAAGTAAAGTGCTTTTTGAAAAAGATTTTGAAATTAGAAATCAGAGAGATTTGATTGAAAATTATTTTGAAAAAGATGTGGTTAAGAAAATTTGATTGGTTTTTAAAAAGATGTGATTGAGAAGATATGATTTGAAAAACATTTTAAAAAGATTTGATTTTGAAAATTTAAAAACTTGACTAACAAGAAAAGATATGATTCAAACATTAAACCTTTCTCAACAGAAAAGGCAACATACTTGAAGTGTTGAATCAAATCATTAATTGATAGTAAGTATCTTTGAAAAAGGAAAGAAATTGATTTTGAAAAAGATTTGATTGAAAAGATTGATTTTGAAAAACATATGATTGAAAAGATATGATGTGAAAAAGATTTGATTTTGAAAAACTTTGAAAACCTGAAAAAAAATTGCATTGAAAAACAGAATCTTCCCCCTTGTGCCATCCTGGCGTTAAACGCCCAGAATGGTGCACATTCTGGCGTTTAACGCCCAAAACTATACCTTTTTGGGCGTTAAACGCCCAACCAGGTACCCTGGCTGGCGTTTAAACGCCAGTCTGTCCTTCTTCACTGGGCGTTTTGAACGCCCAACTTTTTCTGTGTAATTCCTCTGCTGTATGTTCTGAATCTTCAATTCTCTGTATCATTGACTTGAGAAGACACAAATTAAAAATATTTTTGGATTTTTAATAATAAGAACAAATCAAAATGCAACAAGAATCAAATAACAATGCATGCAAGACACCAAACTTAGCAGTTTGTATACTACTGACACCATATGAGACACATAAACACTCAAGTCAAAAGAATTCAAAGATCAGAGTAAGAAATCATCAAGAACAACTTGAAGATCCTTAAGACATATGAATGAATGCATACAATTGACACCAAACGTAAGATGAGACACTAGACTCAGACAAGAAATTTTTTGGTTTTTTATGATTTTTTTGATTTTTTGTGTTTTTCGAAAATTAAAAGGGAAAAGATATCAAAATTCTTAATGAGAATTCCAGGAATCAGTGCAATGCTAGTCTAAGACTCCGGTCCAGGAATTAGACATGGCTTCACAGCCAGCCAAGCTTTCAAAGAAAGCTTCGGTCCAAAACACTAGACCTGGCCAATGGCCAGCCAAGCCTTAGCAGATCACTGCTCCAAAAGCAAGATTGATAAAGATCAACAAGCTCTTGTGATGATAAGTTGAAACCTCGGTCCAATGAGATTAGACATGGCTTCTCAGCCAGCCAGACTTCAACAAATCATCATGAAACTCTAGAATTCATCTTCAAGAATTTCGAAAAAAATAAATACCTAATCTAAGCAACAAGATGAACCTTCAGTTGTCCAAACTGAACAATCCCTGGCACTGATGTTACCAAAAGCTTGCTCAAAACTTGAACAATCCCCGGCAACGGCGCCAAAAACTTGGTGCGCGAAATTGTGAACAATACTTTTCACAACTCTCATAATCCCCGGTCATGAACCCCAAAAACTTGGTAGCTCAATACCATGGCATTACACAACTTCGCACAACTAACCAGCAAGTGCACTGGGTCGTCCAAGTAATAAACCTTACGCGAGTAAGGGTCGATCCCACGGAGATTGTTAGTATTGAAGCAAGCTATGGTCATCTTGTAAATCTTAGTCAGGCAAACTCAAATGGATATGGTGATGAACGAAAATAAACAATAAGATAAAGATAGAGGTACTTATGTAATTCATTGGTAGGAGCTTCAGATAAGCGCATGAAGATGCCTTCCCTTCCGTCTCTCTGCTTTCCTACTGTCTTCATCCAATCCTTCTTATTCCTTTCCATGGCAAGCTCACGTAGGGTTTCACCGTTGTCAATGGCTACCTCCCATCCTCTCAGTGAAAACGTTTGCCTATGCTCTGTCACAGCATGGGGTAATCAGCTGTCGGTTCTCGGTCAGGCCGGAATAGAATCCATCGATTCTTTTGCGTCTGTCACTAACGCCCCGCCTGCTAGGAGTTTGAAGCACGTCACAATCATTCAATCATTGAATCCTACTCAGAATACCACAGACAAGGTTAGACCTTCCGGATTCTCTTGAATGCCGCCATCAGTTCTCGCCTATACCACGAAGACTCTGATCTCACGGAATGGCTGGCTCGTTTGTCAGACGAGCACTAGGTTGTCAGGCGATCAACCATGCATCGTGCAATCAGGAATCCAAGAGATATTCACTCAATCGAAGGTAGAACGGAGGTGGTTGTCAGTCACACGTTCATAAGTGAGAATGATGATGAGTGTCACAGATCATCACATTCATCAAGTTGAAGAACAAGTGATATCTTAGAACAAGAACAAGCGGAATTGAATGGAAGAACAATAGTAATTGCATTAATACTCGAGGTACAGCAGAGCTCCACACCTTAATCTATGGTGTGTAGAAACTCCACCGTTGAAAATACATAAGAACAAGGTCTAGGCATGGCCGAATGGCCAGCCTCCCAAAGTGATCAAAAGATCTAAAGAAAAAGGTTCCAAAGATCAAAAGATGTAAATACAGTAGTAAAAGGTCCTACTTATAGAAAACTAGTAGCCTAAGGTTTACATAAATGAGTAAATGACATAAAAATCCACTTCCGGGCCCACTTGTTGTGTGCTTGGGCTGAGCAATGAAGCACTTTCGTGCAGAGACTTCTCTTGGAGTTAAACGCCAGCTTTTATGCCAGTTTGGGCGTTTAACTCCCATTTGGGTGCCAGTTCCGGCGTTTAACGCTGGAATTCCTGAGGGTGACTTTGAACGCCGGTTTGGGCCATCAAATCTTGGGCAAAGTATGGACTATCATATATTGCTGGAAAGCCCAGGATGTCTACTTTCCAACGCCATTGAGAGCGCGCCAATTGGGCTTCTGTAGCTCCATAAAATCCACTTCGAGTGCAGGGAGGTCAGAATCCAACAGCATCTGCAGTCCTTTTTAGTCTCTGAATCAGATTTTTGCTCATGTCCCTCAATTTCAGCCAGAAAATACCTGAAATCACAGAAAAACACACAAACTCATAGTAAAGTCCAGAAAAGTGAATTTTAGCTAAAAACAAATGAAAATATACTAAAAACTAACTAGATCATACTAAAAACATACTAAAAACAATGCCAAAAAGCGTACAAATTATCCGCTCATCAATGGCCAGCTTAGATCTCTTTGCGGCTTTAAGAGCAAACGGAAAATGACTCGCACTCAGAGATGGTATGCAAGATTCACTGAGGTTTCACACTTCAATTTGAGGTGCAAGGATTGGTGTCAAGCTCAATTGAAAGGATCTCAGAAGCTGTTTGGTCACTGCAGTGAGAATTCAGACTACTCACCACCCGGCTGGAAAGATGTAGATCAAGACAAAGACGGATGTAGAAGACAAGTTTGGGATCCTGGAGTCTGTTCTGACATTCAACACCCCGGGAGCCTTGAAGCCTGTTTGAACTCACCTAAGGGCTTTACATGCCTCGTTTGGGACCCCGGAGGCTGTTGAAATTCCAAACATTGGTGGAGATTCCTGGATCAGTACAAGCATAAGCCACCATGACAGGAAGCTCATCAAATGTCCAACTTAAGGACTTTAACTAAAAATGCTAGGTGGGAGACAACCCACCATGGTATGATCGTTCTTTCACCATTCTACTTTATTTTTGAATTTTGTTTGAACCTGCAATTTTCACATGACATTCATTGCATTTTGCATTTTGCATACTGCATAAAAAAAATCACTCGCGACACGACCGCGTCGATGATGCGTCCGCGTCATATGTGCGTTGGGAAGAAAATAATATGAACAGAGAGTCACGCGAAAGCGCGGCTGGAGGCGTGCCTTTGGCACAAATTGGTCCATGCGACCGCGTCAATGACGCGTCCACGGCATGTGGGAAAAATGCCACCCACGCGTCAGCGTCACCCACGCGTCCGCGTCACCCACGCGAACGCGTGCCTTAAAATCGACATAAAAAGGGTGTATGGCCGAAAGTTGAGCTAGAATTTGGCTGGACTCGTGCTAGAAGCACAAGCCCTGCCACGCGTACGCGTGCCCCACGTGTTCGCGTCGTTTTCAAATTTAGGCCATCCACGCGATTGCGTCACCCAAAGATTTGGCAATATGAATTTCAAACAGAGAGTTGCGCGACCACGAGGCTGCACTCGCGCTAATGGCACAAATCGATCCACGCGACCGCGTGGATGACGCGTCCGCGTCATTTCATAGAAGCGCTATCCACGCGAACGCGTCACTCACGCGTCCGCGTCACAAGCGGCGCATAGCTTATCCAAATCCGCCAAATATCTTATCTTTTTCTTCCCCATATCTAAATCTTTTCTTTCCCTCTTATTTCTTTCTTCCTCATTTCTTACTTTCTTTTTTTTACATTGGTGTTAAAATTCTCTTTTTCAATTATTGCATCTTTTCTTGAATTATTCTGGTGCTTCATGACTTGTTTTATTCTGATTGGGTATTATTATTCATAAATCAATGCTAATTTTTATAATACTGATATTCCTTTTGTATTGATATGCACTCACTCTATCTTGCATTACCCACACTCTCTTTCCCATTGTTGCAACTTTTTGCACTATTGATATGGCATGTGCTTTTATTATTTTCTCACTTGCATGTTGTAGCTACCATGTAATTAAGGCCATTATTATTTGGCATTAACCAACCCATATTTTATTTATTTTCTTATCTTTATTTCTGGGTTACTTTTCCTCCTTTTTCTCTTCTTTCAGGATGGTCACCGAGAGGAAGGGAAAAGGAAGAACTTCTATATAGGAAGACAAACAAGCCCATCTGCACAATCCTTGGAGAAAAGCATCAGTTGAAGCGACCCGTCCACTTGCACATCTTAGCATGCACCGAGGATGATGCAATCTTTAAGTGTGGGGAGGTCGATACCAACTTCCAGGGGTTACTTACCTTCTTTTCAACACCAATACTCTATTTTCTTTGTTTGTTCATTGTTGCATTTGCATATTTGATTACATGTTTGTTTGATTTTATGCATTTAAGTACTACTTGGTTGAAAAATAATGAGTTTCTTTTTAAGACCCTATTTTTGATAAATTTCACTAATTTAAATTAAAAAAAATTAAAATTTTCTATGTGTTAAATTTGTTTGAAGTTGTATTTGGAAGATGGTTTTTAAGCCAAAGAACACACAACCTGTGAGATTTTGAGCCTATCTACATGGTTACATTATTTAACCATAATATTTTTATTCTTGTGTGTTTCCTTCTCTATGAATATAATCTATATTTTGTTCCATTCTATATGTCCATTATTTAGTGTATTTACATGCTTGCATATGATTGAGGCCATTATTCAAATTTTTGCTCACTTATCCCAAATAAGCTTACCTGTTATATCACCCTTGTTAGCCCCCTTAAGCCTTTTAATCCCCTTCTGTTCTATAACCACATTACTGGCCTTAAGCAGAAAAATAATTTAAAAATCCCAAGTTGAATCCTTGGTTAGCTTAAGATAGAAATTGTGTATCAACTAAGTGTGGAGAAATTTATAGGAACATGGGATGATAGGAAAAAGGTATTAAGGTGAATAAATTATTTGAAATTTGGGAGCATGCTCAAGTGAAATCAAAATAATTAAAACACTATGTGCATTGATATATTATTCTTATATTTAAAAAAATAAGAAAAAAAGAAAAAAAGAAAAAAATTTATTAAGTAATTAAATAAGGGGACAAAAATTACCCCAATGCAAAAATTAAAGAATCAATGCACATGGGATATAATCAAAAATAAAATTGGTGCATGAGTATGTAACACACAAGTGGGAAAATTGGGCAGCTAGGCAAGATTTCTAGATTATATAGAGTATGTATATGTTAGGTGACATCTTAGACTAATCAAAGGTTTAATTATTAGCTCACTTAGCCTTATATATATACCCTTACCCTTACCTTAGCCCTATTACAACCTTGAAAAAGATCTCATGATGTTTGTATGTATACATTAAATATTTGTTGATTGGTTGGATGAAGAACAAGGTTTAGAAAGCATGAATAGGGAAGAGTAGAGTGATTACCCTATACACTAGAGAGACTAGATTGATATACATTACCAGTGAGGGTTCAATGCTTGATTCTATGTTTCCCGCTTTCATTAGCTATCTTCTTACAAGTTTACTTACATTTTACTGTATAATTTGAATTAGTGGAATTTGATTCATATTTGTCTTGAAGAACTTATTTACTTTTAACCAATTAGGTAGAAACATTTTTCATGTAGTTGCATTCATATAGATAGGTTGCATTTCATACATTCTATCATTCCTCTTCACTCTCTTATAGCTTCTCTTGAGCTTAGCATGAGGACATGATAATGTTTAAGTGTGGGGAGGTTGATAAACCACTATTTTATGGTTTATCTTGTGCTCAATTGAGTGGTTTTTATCAAGCCTTTGCCCACTTATTCATATGATTTACATGGTTTTACATTCTCCTTCCTGATTTTGTGCTATGATTGAAAACATGCTTCTTTGGCCTTATATTTGCTAATATTAATCCTTTCTTATTACCATTAGATGCCGTGATATGTGTGTTAAGTGTTTTCAGGGATTACAGGGTAGGAATGGCTTAGAGGATGGAAAGGAAGCATGCAAAACTGGAAGGAATACAAGGAACGGAAGGAACTGCTAAAGCTGTCTAGCCTGACCTCTTGGTACTAAATCGACCATAACTTGAGCTACAGAAGTCCAAATGAGATGGTTCTAATTGCGTTGGAAAGATAACATCCGAGGCTTCGTAACGATATATAATTTGCTATAGCTGCCTCGAAGTTAGGCAATGCGAACACGTGGATGACGCGCCCATATTGCATCTGCGAACTTCAATCCACGCAAACGCGTGGACAACGCCTCCGCGTCACTTTGCCGCGACCTGTACGAATCAGAAAGCGCTGGGAGTGATTTTTGGGTTGTTTCTAACCCAGTTTTTGACCCAAAAAGCACAGATTAGAGGCTATAAAGTGGGAGAATCCATTCATTCATGAGATACATCATACAACAATCATTCATTCATACATAGTTTTAGGATTATATGTAGTTTCTAGAGAGAGAGGTTCTCTCCTCTCTCTTAGGATTAGGATTAGGATTTCTTCTTCAGTCACAGGTTCAATATTTCTTTTACTTTATATTTCTCTTCTACTTTTAGATACTCTAATGCTTTTATTTGTATTTGATTTATGTTGCCCAATTGGCTTATGAACTTTTCCATGTTAGATTTGACTGCTTTTATTAATATAAATTGAGGTATTTCAGACTCATGATTGCTTTTCCCTAATTTTTATTTAGATTATTTACTATTGGCTTTGGTTGATTAATTGGTGACTCTGGAGTTATCAAACTCATCGTGATTGATAATTGTTATTTTCGCTAATCGAATCGCATTCCAATAACTCTAGTCTTTCCTTAGGAATTGACTAGGACCTGAGGATCAAACTGATTAGTCCACTTGACCTTCCTTTATTTAGTAAAGGTTAACTAGGTGGGAGTAAAAACATAATTCTCATCACCATTGATAAGGATAACTGGGATAGGACTTCTAATTTCCACACTTTGTCAAGAGTTTTATTAGTTATTAATTTATTAATTCTTGCAATCTAATTCTTCTGCTCAAAAACCCTTTTCAAAACCCAAAACACTATTTTTCATAACCAATAATAAAACACACCTCCCTGCAATTCCTTGAGAAGACGACTCGAGGTTTGAATACTTCGGTTTATAAATTTTATTCGGTTTGTTACTTGTGACAACCAAACGTTTGTAAGAAAGGTTGATTGCTTGGTTTAGAGGCGTGCTGGTGCGCGAAATTGTGAACAATACTTTTTCACAACTCTCATAATCCCCGGTAATGGCTCCAAAAACGTGGTAGCTCAATACCATGGCATTACACAACTTCGCACAACTAACCAGCAAGTGCACTGGGTCGTCCAAGTAATAAACCTTACGTGAGTAAGGGTCGATCCCACGGAGATTGTTAGTATTGAAGCAAGCTATGGTCATCTTGTAAATCTTAGTCAGGCAAACTCAAATGTATATGGGTGATGAACGAAAATAACATAAAAGATAAGGATAGAGATACTTATGTAATTCATTGGTAGGAACTTCAGATAAGCGTATGAAGATGCCTTTCCTTCCGTCTCTCTGCTTTCCTACTGTCTTCATCCAATCCTTCTTACTCCTTTCCATGGCAAGCTTAAGCAAGGGTTTCACCGTTGTCAGTGGCTACCTCCCATCCTCTCAGTGAAAGCGATTGCATATGCTCTGTCACAGCATAGCGGAATTCATCTGTCGGTTCTCAATCAGGCCGGAATAGAATCCAGTGATTCTTTTGCGTCTGTCACTAACGCCCCGCCCTCAGGAGTTTGAAGCACGTCACAGTCATTCAGTCATTGAATCCTACTCAGAATACCACAGACAAGGTTAGACCTTCCGGATTCTCTTGAATGCCGCCATCAGTTCTCGCCTATACCACGAAGATTCCGATTAAAGAACCCAAGAGATATTCACTATAGCCTTGATCGCTTGTAGAACAAGAGTGGTTGTCAGTCACTTTGTTCATGGGTGAGAATGATGATGAGTGTCACGGATCATCACATTCATCAAGTTGAAGAACAAGTGATATCTTGGATAAAGAACAAGCGGAATTGAATGGAAGAACAATAGTAATTGCATTAATACTCGAGGTACAGCAGAGCTCCACACCTTAATCTTTGGTGTGTAGAAACTCCACCGTTGAAAATACATAAGCATAAGGTCTAGGCATGGCCGAATGGCCAGCCTCCCAATGATCTAAGAACTAAAATGTCCAAAGATGATCTAGAGATCTAAAGTGATCCAAAGATTTTTTTATACAATAGTCAAAGGTCCTACTTATAGAAAACTAGTAGCCTAAGGTGTACAGAAATGAGTAAATGACATAAAAATCCTCTTCCGGGCCCACTTGGTGTGTGCTTGGGCTGAGCATTGAAGCATTTTTCGTGCAGAGACTCTTCTTGGAGTTAAACGCCAGCTTTAGTGCCAGTTTGGGCGTTTAACTCCCATTTGGGTGCCAGTTCCAGCGTTTAACGCTGGGATTTCTTGAGGTGACTTTGAACGCCGGTTTGGGCCATCAAATCTTGAGAAAAGTATGGACTATCATATATTGCTGGAAAGCCCAGGATGTCTACTTTCCAACGCCATTGAGAGCGCGCCAATTGGGCTTCTGTAGCTCCAGAAAATCCACTTCGAGTGCAGGGAGGTCAGAATCCAACAGCATCTGCAGTCCTTTTTGGTCTCTGAATCAGATTTTTGCTCAGGTCTCTCAATTTCAGCCAGAAAATACCTGAAATCACAGAAAAACACACAAACTCATAGTGAAGTCCAGAAAAGTGAATTTTAACTAAAAACTAATAAAAATATACTAAAAACTAACTAGATCCTACTGAAAACATACTAAAAACAATGCCAAAAAGTATACAAATTATCCGCTCATCACAACACCAAACTTAAATTGTTGCTTGTCCTCAAGCAACTGAAAATCAAATAAGATAAAAAGAAGAGAATATGCAATGAATTCCAAAAACATCTATGAAGATCAGTATTAATTAGATGAGCGGGGCTTTTAGCTTCTTGCCTCTGAATAGTTTTGGCATCTCACTCTATCCTTTGAAATTCAGGATGGTTGGCTTCTTTAGGAACTCAGAGTCTAGATAGTGTTAATGATTCTCTTAGTGAAGTATGATGATTCTTGAACATAGCTATTTATTGAGTCTTGGCTGTGGCCCAAAGCACTCTGTCTTCCAGTATTACCACCGGATACATACATGCCACAGACACATAATTGGGTGAACCTTTTCAGATTGTGACTCAGCTTTGCTAAAGTCCCCAATTAGAGGTGTCCAGGGTTCTTAAGCACACTCTTATTGCCTTGGATCACAACTCTTATTTCTCTATTTTTTTCGTTTTTTTTTCGATTTTTTTTTTGAATAGCTTTTTCTTGCTTCAAGAATCATTTTAATGATTTTTCAGATCCTCAGTAACATGTCTCCTTTTTCATCATTCTTTCAAGAGCCAACATTCATGAACCACAAATTCAAGATACACATGCACTGTTTAAGCATACATTCAGAGAACAAGAGTATTGCCACCACATCAAAATAATTAAACTGTTATAAAATTCAAAATTCATGCAATTCTTTCTTTTTCAATTAAGCACATTTTTATTTAAGAAAGGTGATGGATTCATAGGACATTCATAACTTTAAGGCATAGACACTAAGACACTAATGATCACAAGACACAAACATGGATAAACATAAGCATAAAATTCGAAAAACAGAAGAATAAAGAACAAGGAAATCAAAGAACGGGTCCACCTTAGTGATGGCGGCTCTTTCTTGCTCTTGAAGATCCTATGGAGTGCTTGAGCTCCTCAATGTCTCTTCCTTGTCTTTGTTGCTCCTCCCTCATGATTCTTTGATCTTCTCTAATCTCATGAAGGATGATGGAGTGTTCTTGATGCTCCACCCTTAGTTGTCCCATGTTGGAACTCAATTCTCCTAGGGAGGTGTTTAGTTGCTCCCAATAGTCTTGTGGAGGAAAGCGCATCCCTTGAGGAATCTCAGGGATTTCATGATGAGTGGGATCTCTTGTGTGCTCCATCCTCTTCTTAGTGATGGGCTTGAGGTCATGCCTTCTCAATTGGACTGGCTTTCCCCTTGAATCTTGCTTCCATTGTGCGCCCTCTTCACATATGACTGTGAGGACTTGGTCCAACCTTTGATCAAAGTTGACCCTTCTTGTGTAAGGATGTTCATCTCCTTGCATCATAGGCAAGTTGAACGCCACCCTCACACTCTCCGGACTAAAATCCAAGTATTTCCCCCGAACCATAGTAAGATAATTCTTTGGATTCGGGTTCACACTTTGGTCATGGTTCTTGGTGATCCATGCATTTGCATAGAACTCTTGAACCATCAAGATTCTGACTTGTTGAATGGGGTTGGTAAGAACTTCCCAACCTCTTCTTCGGATCTCATGTCGGATCTCTGGATATTCACCCTTTTTGAGTGAAAAAGGGACCTCGGGGATCACCTTCTTCAAGGCCACAACTTCATAGAAATGGTCTTGATGCACCCTTGAGATGAATCTCTCCATCTCCCATGACTCGGAGGTGGAAGCTTTTGCCTTCCTTTTCCTCTTTCTAGAGGTTTCTCCGGCCTTGGATGCCATAAATGGTTATGGAAAAACAAAAAGCAATGCTTTTACCACACCAAACTTAAAATGTTTGCTCGTCCTCGAGCAAAAGAAGAAAGAAGAGAGTAGAAGAAGAAGAAGAAATGAGGAAGAGGGAGATGGTGGTGTGTTCGGCCAAAGAGGGGGAGAAGTGGTGTTTAGGTTGTGTGAAAATGAAGGGTTGAAGAAGGGTATATATAGGAGAGAGGGGGGTAATGGTTCGGCCATTATGGGTGGGTTTGGGAGGGAAAGTGGTTTGAATTTGAAGGGTGAGGTTGGTGGGGGTTTATGAAGGATGGATGTGAGTGGTGAAGAGAAAGATGGGATTTGATAGGTGAAGGGTTTTTGGGGAAGAGGTGTTTGAGGTGATTGGTGAATGGGGGAAGAAGAGAGAGAGTGGTGGTGGGGTCCTGTGGGGTCCACAGATCCTGTGGTGTCAAGGAAAAGTCATCCCTGCACCAAATGGCATCAAAATTCACGTTTTGAGCCAATTCTGGCGTTAAACGCCGGGCTGGTGCCCATTCCTGGCGTTTAACGCCAGGTTCTTGCCCTTTCCTGGCGTTTAACGCCAGTCTGGTGCCCCATTCTGGCGTTAAACGCCCAGAATGGTGCCAGACTGGGCGTTAAACGCCCAACTGCTAGGCTTACTGGCGTTTAAACGCCAGCAGCATCTTCCTCCAGGGTGTGCTGCTTTTCTTCCTGTTTTTCATTCTGTTTTTGCTTTTTCAGTTAATTTTGTGACTTCTCATGATCATCAACCTACAAAAAACATAAAATAACAAAAGAAGATAATTAAATATAAAACATTGGGTTGCCTCCCAACAAGCGCTTCTTTATTGTCACTAGCTTGACAGAGGACTCTCATGGAGCCTCAGAAATGCTCAGAACCGTGTTGGAACTTCCCAACACCAAACTTAGAGTTTGAATGTGGGGGTTCAACACCAAACTTAGAGTTTGGTTGTGGCCTCCCAACACCAAACTTAGAGTTTGACTGTGGGGGCTCTGTTTGGCTTTGTTTTGAGAGAAGCTCTTCATGCTTTCTCTCCATGATGACAGAGGGATATCCTTGGGCCTTAAACACCAAGGATTCTTCATTCACTTGAATGATCAACTCTCCTCTATCAACATCAATCACAGCCCTTGCTGTGGCTAGGAAGGGTCTGCCAAGGATGATGGATTCATCCATGCTCTTCCCAGTCTCTAGGACTATGAAATCAGTAGGGATGTAATGGTCTTCAACTTTAACAAGAACATCCTCTACAAGTCCATAGGCTTGTTTTCTTGAGTTGTCTGCCATCTCTAGTGAGATTTTTGCAGCTTGCACCTCTAAGATCCCTAATTTCTCCATTACAGAGAGGGGCATGAGGTTTACACTTGACCCTAAGTCACACAAGGCCTTTTTGAAGGTCATGGTGCCTATGGTACAAGGTATAGAAAACTTCCCAGGATCCTGCCTCTTTTGAGGTAGTTTCTGCCTAGACAAGTCATTTAGTTCTTTGGTGAGCAAAGGGGATTCATCCTCCCAAGTCTCATTTCCAAATAACTTGTCATTTAGCTTCATGATTGCTCCAAGGTATTTAGCAACTTGCTCCTCAGTGACATACTCATCCTCTTCAGAGGAAGAATACTCATCAGAGCTCATGAATGGCAGAAGTAAGTCCAATAGAATCTCTATGGTCTCAGTTTGAGCCTCAGATTCCCTTGGTTCCTCATTGGGGAACTCATTGGAGGTCAGTGGACGCCCAGTGAGGCCTTCCTCAGTGGCGTTTACTGCCTCTTCTCCCTCCCAGAATTCGGCCATGTTGATGGCTTTGCACTCTCCTTTTGGATTTTCTTCAGTATTGCTTGGAAGAGTACATGGAGGGAGTTCAGTAATTTTCTTGCTCAACTGACCCACTTGTCCTTCCAAATTCCTAATGGAGGACCTAGTTTCAGTCATGAAACTTTGAGTGGTTTTGATCAGATCAGAGACCATGGTTGCTAAGTCAGAGGTATTCTGCTTAGAGCTCTCTGTCTGTTGCTGAGAAGATGATGGAAAAGGTTTGCTATTGCTAAACCTGTTTCTTCCACCATTATTGTTATTGAAACCTTGTTGAGGTCTCTGTTGATCCTTCCATGAAAGATTTGGATGATTCCTCCATGAAGGATTATAGGTGTTTCCATAGGGTTCTCCCATGTAATTCACCTCCTCTATTGAAGGGTTCTCAGGATCATAAGCTTCTTCCTCAGATGAAGCTTCCTTAGTACTGCTTGGTGCATTTTGCATTCCAGACAGACTTTAAGAAATCATATTGACTTGTTGAGTCAATATTTTGTTCTGAGCCAATATGGCATTCAGAGTATCAATTTCAAGAACTCCTTTCTTCTGACTAGTCCCATTGTTCACAGGATTTCTTTCAGAAGTGTACATGAATTGGTTATTTGCAACCATTTCAATCAGTTCTTGAGCTTCAGTAGGCGTCTTCTTCAGATGAAGAGATCTTCCAGAAGAGCTATCCAAAGACATCTTGGACAGTTCAGAGAGACCATCATAGAAAATACCTATGATGCTCCATTCAGAAAGCATATCAGTGGGACACTTTCTGATCAATTGTTTGTATCTTTCCCAAGCTTCATAGAGGGATTCTCCTTCCTTCTGTCTAAAGGTTTGGACTTCCACTCTAAGCTTACTCAATTTTTGAGGTGGAAAGAACTTTGCCAAGAAGGCATTGACTAGCTTTTCCCAAGAGTCCAGGCTTTCTTTAGGTTGAGAATCCAACCATGTTCTAGCTCTGTCTCTTACAGCAAAAGGGAATAGCATAAGTCTGTAGACCTCAGGGTCAACCCCATTAGTCTTGACTGTGTCACAGATTTGCAAGAACTCAGCTAAAAACTGATGAGGATCTTCCAGTGGAAGTCCATGGAACTTGCAATTCTGTTGCATTAGAGAAACTAATTGAGGCTTAAGCTCAAAGTTGTTTGCTCCAATGGCAGGGATAGAGATGCTTCTCCCATAGAAATCGGGAGTAGGTGCAGTGAAGTCACCCAGCACCTTCCTTGCATTGTTGGCATTGTTGTTGTTTTCGGCTGCCATTTGTTCTTCTTCTTTGAAGAGTTCGTTCAGGTGCTCTAAAGAGAGTTGTGCTTTGGCTTCTCTTAGCTTTCTCTTCAAGGTCCTTTCAGGTTCAGGATCAGCCTCAACAAGAATGCCTTTGTCTTTGCTCCTGCTCATAAGAAAGATAAGGGAACAAGAAAATGTGGAATCCTCTATATCATAGTATAGAGATTCCTTTAGGTGTCAGAGGAAAAGAAGAGTAGAAGACAGAAGTAGAAAACTCGAACTTAACAAAAGAAGATGGAGTTCGAATTTTGCATTAAGGGATAGTGTTAGTCCATAAACAGAAGGATGTGAGAAGGAGGGAAGTAATTTTCGAAAATTAAGTGAAAAATTTTGAAAACATTTTTTTGAAAAACATTACTTAATTTTCGAAAATGAAAATGGAAAATAAATCAAGTGATTTTTGAAAAAGATTTTGAAATTAGAAATCAAAAAGATTTGATTGAAAACTATTTTGAAAAAGATGTGATTGAGAAGATATGATTGATTAAAAAAAATGTGATTGAGAAGATATGATTTGAAAACAATTTTAAAAGATATGATTTGAAAACACTTTGAAAAGATATGATTTTAAAAATTAATGACTTGCCTAACAAGAAAAGATATGATTCAAACATAAAACCTTTCTCAACAGAAAAGGCAAAAAATGTTCAATCAAATCATTAATTGTTAGTAAGTATCTTGAAAAAGGAAAGAAATTGATTTTGAAAACATTTGATTGAAAAGATTTGATTTGAAAAAGATTTGATTTTGAAAAACTTTGAAAACTTGAAAAAAAATTGATTTGAAAACAAAATCCTCCCCCTTGTGCCATCCTGGCGTTAAACGCCCAGAATGGTGCACATTCTGGCGTTTAACGCCCAATGCACTACCTTTTTGGGCGTTAAACGCCCAACCAGGCACCCTGGCTGGCGTTTAAACGCCAGTCTGTCCTTCTTCACTGGGCATTTTTGAATGCCCAGCTTTTTCTGTGTGATTCCTCTGCAGTATGTTCTGAATCTTCAATTCTCTGTATTATTGACTTGAAAAGACACAAATTAAAAATATTTCTAGATTTTTAATAATAAGGAATAATCAAAATGCAACTAAAATCAATTAATAATGCATGCAAGACACCAAACTTAGCAGTTTGTATACCATTGACACTAACAAAATGAGAATGCATATAACAAAACTCTCAAGTCAATAGAATTCAAAGATCAAAACAAAGAAATCATCAAGAACAACTTGAAGATCAATGAGGACACATGCATGAATGCAATAAGAATAGAAACATGCAATTGATACTAAACTTAAGATGAGACTCTAGACTCAAACAAGACATATTTTTGGATTTTATGATTTTGTAATTTTTTTGTGCTTTTTCGAAAATTAAGTGAAAAGGAAAATAAAGGTATCAAAATTCTTAATGAGAATTCCAGGAATCATGCAATGCTAGTCTAAAGCTTTAGTCTAAAGAAATTAGACATGGCCGGCCAAGCTTCAGCAGGACATTGCATTCAAGAGCTAAATTGATGAAGATCAATCAGCTTTGGTGATGATAAGAACATCACCTTGAAACACTAGAATTCATTCTTAAGAACTCTGAAAAAAAATACCTAATCTAAGCAACAAGATGAACCGTCAGTCGTCCAAACTGAACAATCCCCGGCAATAACGCCAAAAATTTGGTGTTGTTGCCGGATCTTGGCACTGATGTTACCAAAAGCTTGCTCAAAACTTGAACAATCCCCGGCAACGGCGCCAAAAACTTGGTGCGCGAAATTGTGAACAATACTTTTTCACAACTCTCATAATCCCCGGTAATGGCTCCAAAAACGTGGTAGCTCAATACCATGGCATTACACAACTTCGCACAACTAACCAGCAAGTGCACTGGGTCGTCCAAGTAATAAACCTTACGTGAGTAAGGGTCGATCCCACGGAGATTGTTAGTATTGAAGCAAGCTATGGTCATCTTGTAAATCTTAGTCAGGCAAACTCAAATGTATATGGGTGATGAACGAAAATAACATAAAAGATAAGGATAGAGATACTTATGTAATTCATTGGTAGGAACTTCAGATAAGTGTATGAAGATGCCTTTCCTTCCGTCTCTCTGCTTTCCTACTGTCTTCATCCAATCCTTCTTACTCCTTTCCATGGCAAGCTTAAGCAAGGGTTTCACCGTTGTCAGTGGCTACCTCCCATCCTCTCAGTGAAAGCGATTGCATATGCTCTGTCACAGCATAGCGGAATTCATCTGTCGGTTCTCAATCAGGCCGAAATAGAATCCAGTGATTCTTTTGCGTCTGTCACTAACGCCCCGCCCTCAGGAGTTTGAAGCACGTCACAGTCATTCAGTCATTGAATCCTACTCAGAATACCACAGACAAGGTTAGACCTTCCGGATTCTCTTGAATGCCGCCATCAGTTCTCGCCTATACCACGAAGATTCCGATTAAAGAACCCAAGAGATATTCACTATAGCCTTGATCGCTTGTAGAACAAGAGTGGTTGTCAGTCACTTTGTTCATGGGTGAGAATGATGATGAGTGTCACGGATCATCACATTCATCAAGTTGAAGAACAAGTGATATCTTGGATAAAGAACAAGCGGAATTGAATGGAAGAACAATAGTAATTGCATTAATACTCGAGGTACAGCAGAGCTCCACACCTTAATCTATGGTGTGTAGAAACTCCACCGTTGAAAATACATAAGCATAAGGTCTAGGCATGGCCGAATGGCCAGCCTCCCAATGATCTAAGAACTAAAATGTCCAAAGATGATCTAGAGATCTAAAGTGATCCAAAGATTTTTTTATACAATAGTCAAAGGTCCTACTTATAGAAAACTAGTAGCCTAAGGTGTACAGAAATGAGTAAATGACATAAAAATCCTCTTCCGGGCCCACTTGGTGTGTGCTTGGGCTGAGCATTGAAGCATTTTTCGTGCAGAGACTCTTCTTGGAGTTAAACGCCAGCTTTAGTGCCAGTTTGGGCGTTTAACTCCCATTTGGGTGCCAGTTCCAGCGTTTAACGCTGGGATTTCTTGAGGTGACTTTGAACGCCGGTTTGGGCCATCAAATCTTGGGCAAAGTATGGACTATCATATATTGCTGGAAAGCCCAGGATGTCTACTTTCCAACACCGTTGAGAGCGCGCCAATTGGGCTTCTGTAGCTCCAGAAAATCCACTTCGAGTGCAGGGAGGTCAGAATCCAACAGCATCTGCAGTCCTTTTTGGTCTCTGAATCAGATTTTTGCTCAGGTCCCTCAATTTCAGCCAGAAAATACCTGAAATCACAGAAAAACACACAAACTCATAGTGAAGTCCAGAAAAGTGAATTTTAACTAAAAACTAATAAAAATATACTAAAAACTAACTAGATCCTACTGAAAACATACTAAAAACAATGCCAAAAAGTATACAAATTATCCGCTCATCACGTGCCTTTAACACAATTGTTCCACGCGACCGCGTGCCCCACGCGATCGCGTCAGTTGCAAAAAGGCCTCCCACGCGTCCGCGTCACCCACGCAAACGCGTGATCTGGATATCGACGTAAAGATTCAACGCCCATAAAGTTGAGCTGGAATCGTGCGGCTATGGTGGGTGTAGCACCAAACAACCTACGCGTACGCGTCCCTGACGCAAACGCGTCACCTACAAAACACCCACACCACGCGAAAGCGTGAGCGACGCGATCGCGTCGCGCGGATATTCTGACCCCCAAACCAAACAGAGAGTTGCGCTGAAACGACGCTGGAATCATGCGACTAGCACAAATATCAGCGACGCGTTCGCGTGCTTCACGCATCCGCGTCACCTATCCTACGCCCAACCTACATGATTGCGTTGACCATGCATCCGCGTCATCTGTAGTGCACCCTAGTCACGCGATCGCGTGCCTCATGCGTTCACATGGATTCGCGATCACTAACCTCAAGTCACGCGAACCCAACCCTTCGCGCAACCCAAACCCCAACCCCCTCTCTCTAACCTCTGCAACTCTCTCTCTCAACCACCCTAGCCACCACCTCCGACCACCAAGACAGCCGCCACGCCACCCCCAACCACCCAGACCCGCTGCGATACCCAACTCTCTCTTCTTTCCTCCTTCTTCTTCTCTTTTCTCACTCTACTCCACTACCCCCACCGCAGCCTACCTCCGACGGCCACTGCCCCACCGCCGCGCCACCGTGCTTCACCCAGTGCCGCCGCATCATCATCCATCTGCCCTTATCTCTGCTCCATCTCATTGCTCTTTACGCACCAGGTTCCGCCATACGGCGATTCTTCCTTGTGACTCTTTAGTTCGTTTTTCAATTTTTGTTTCGCATAGGCTAGATAGATATGCATGTTTGTAGTGGATTCTAGGTGGTTAGGTAGCTAGGATCTGAATAGTGGATTTAGGCCTGATAATTGCACCGTTCCTGTTATCTGTTTATCTATTCTGCAATTTATTTTGGCTATGATGTTGATCCCGTTCATATGCTGCTCTTGACTGTTTCATACTACTATTACACTACTCTTTCTTATTCTTGCTATTTGTGCAGCCTTATTTCAATTCATATGAACTATTCTTGCTATTTGTTTTCTGGGAACGTCCAATTTTAGCCGGAATGCTGCCCAATTTTCTGCAAATTACTTTTCCTTATACATTCAAGTATTGGTTTTGGAAATTCTCATTTTTGAACCGCTCCACGAATACCAAACCTATTCTTGAATGCACGGGCCCACATTCTTCTTATTTTTGATTTCCTAGTCAATAATTTGAATTCTTGTTGCTGTGATTTTACTTTTTACTACTTCTATATCTATCTGAATCATCATCAATACCCTGTTATCCCTGCTTGCATATGAGTTGACTGTTGTTTAAAATTTTGAAATTCTTGTTACTTAGAAACCAATCTCATGCCACCTACTCTGACTTCCTTTTTACTAACTCACTGATTTTCGCTTTCTAACCTCTTTTTCAATTTTACCCATTTTTAACTTTCTAACTTCTCACTTTACCTTTTCACTACTTCTTTCAATTAATTTCACTCATGGCATGATTATTGTTTTTCTATTTAACAAGCTTTCCACTTCTAACATATTTTGGACTGTGAATTCTCATCTCCACTTTTCAACTCCAACACAATCCAACATATATATTTCCTTCACTGATTTTATTCTTCTATTGCTCCTTTGCCACTTACTTCCTATCTTGTTATTTGCCTACTTGTTCTCCTGTTTTTACTCCTCAATTATATCTTGGAAATTCTATTTTTCAGGATGTCTGACTCTCAAGGCAGGGGAAAGGGCAAAGTCACCACTGGCAAATGAAAAAGTGGTGAATCCTCTGGTTCCATCCTTGGCATCTTACATGATGATTCCTGGCCGGAGAAAAACTTTACCCCGCAGGAAAAGGCTGATTAGTTGGTACCTTCAGCTGATCCGGTAAAATTTGCAAACAAATACTGTGAGCTGAAATACCCAACCTTTGCCACCGCCAGAAACCTACACCTAGAAAGGACCCTCAAAATTCCAGAAGAACTCCAGTAGTACACCTCAGATCAGATCAAACAGAGAGGCTGGTTCTTCCTGGAGAGGAACCTAATTGAGGTCAACTCATCCTGGGTTAGAGAATTCTACAGTAACTACTTTCTATCTTCCCTGGATGCAGTACAGCTCAGAGGCAAACAGATTCTAGTTACTGAGGAAGCAATTGAAGAAATCCTTCATCTTCCACCTAAATCAGATCAGCCAGATGGTTACCAGAAAGCTGAGGAAGATATGAGATTCATGAGGTTTGATTGGGATGTAGTAAAGAAGAACATCACTCTTGATCCTACTGTTCCTTGGGTCATGGGAACAAGCACATTGGTACCAAAGAAAATTAGGCTTATATATCTGAATGAAGAGGCTCGACTATGGCAACAGATTCTGAGCAACTATGTGATGCCGAGCACTCATGAGACGGAGGTGCCAGCTGCTATGATTACCCTCATCCAGGGTCCATGTTAGAGGCACCCTCTCTTTTCCTTACCTGATTACCTAGTTGGGTCACCGAGCTGAGGTACCTTGGGAAGCTGTTGATGAAAAGCCCCCCGCCGTAAGGTGCCGAAAGATCATCCCTCACAGTTGGAAGTTCCTGGCTTTTGGCTACCGCCCTCCATTTCTCACTGACACTACTGAGGCAGCCACCCCTTCAGCTACCCCTTCTGCGTCCACTGGCCCAGCACCACCCACTGCACCCCCACATGCTCCTGAGCCCGTCTATCATCTGGTACACCGACTCTTTGTCCGCCTAGATCAGATGGAGCGCCATCACCAGTAGCAGTTTGAGTGATCTGACCGTCGCACCAGGCGACTTTTTGAGAGGTCTGAGCGTCGCCACAAGCGACGCTATGAGCACCTCAAGCTAATGATCCGCTCTAGTGGTGACATTCCCTCCGAGCCCGACTCGCCCTCCGACACATCTGAGGAGGAGGTGAGCGATCACGAGGAGGAGGCACCTACCCAGGTTGAGCAGGGAGATCCCGGCCACACTGCACCACATCATGAGGAGCACCACCAGCTATAGACCGCAGATCCGGAGGTTCCTCTACGGACAGAGCCCCCGCTTCAGTAGACCACTTCTCTGATCCTCACAGCGACTGCAGACCCTCAGCCTACCATCGAGACACCAGCAGCCCATCCTTCCGGAGATGGCACTTCGTCACACCCTGCTTGATTGAGCATCGAGGATGATGCTATTATTTAAGTGTGGGGAGGTCGCCATCTCTGGAATCTATTTATTTTGGTGAACCACTACAGACTCTTATCTTATTTTAGCTATTTTCTGTATTTTTGCACATTTGTATGTCTGTATTCTATAATTGTTGATTGGTTAGATGAAGAACAAAGTTATAGAAAGCAAGGTTAAAAATAAGATTAAAGTGATTAACCCAATAAACACTGAGTGACTAGAGAGTAAACACAAAATCCAGTGAGGGTTCAATAGCTCATTGATGAGCGGATAATTTATACGCTTTTTGGCATTGTTTTTAGTATGTTTTTAGTATGTTTTAGTTAGTTTTTATTATATTTTTATTAGTTTTTATTTAAAATTTACTTTTCTAGACTTTACTATGATTTTGTGTGTTTTTCTATGATTTCAGGTATTTTCTGGCTGAAATTGAGGGACCTGAGCAAAAATCTGATTCAGAGGCTGAAAAGGACTGCAGATGCTGTTGGATTCTGACCTCCCTTCACTCGAAGTAGATTTTCTGGAGCTACAAAAGCCCAATTGGCACGCTCTCAATTTCTTTGGAAAGTAGACATCTTGGGCTTTCCAGCAATGTATAATAGTTTATACTTTGCCCGGGAATTCTGGCGTAAAACGCCGGAACTGGCACAAGGATGGGAGTTAAACGCCCAAACTGGCAAAAAAACCGGCGTTTAACTCCAAGAAAAGTCTCTACATGAAAATGCTTCAATGCTCAGCCCAAGCACACACCAAGTGGACCCGGAAGTGGATTTTTATGTCATTTACTCATCTTTGTAAACCCTAAGCTACTAGTTCTCTACAAATAGGACCTTTTGCTATTGTATTTGGGAGATCTTTCGATCATGTTTTGATGATTGAACCCTCTTTGGGAGATCTTATGTATTTTCAATGGTGGAGTTTCTACACACCATAGATTAAGTTGTGGAGCTCTGCTGTACCTCGAGTATTAATGCAATTACTATTGTTCTTCTATTCAATTCAGCTTATTCTTGTTCTAAGATATCACTTGTTCCTCAACTTGATGAATGTGATGATCTGTGACACTCATTATCATTCTCACCTATGAACGTGTGCCTGACAACCACCTTCGTTCTACCTTAGATTGAGTGGATATCTCTTGGATCTCTTAATCGGAATCTTCGTGGTATAAGCTAGAATTGATGGTGGCATTCAAGAGAATCCGGAAGGTCTAAACCTTGTCTGTGGTATTCTGAGTAGGATTCAAGGATTGAATGACTGTGACGAGCTTCAAACTCCTGAAGGCTGGGCGTTAGTGACAGGCGCAAAAGAATCACCGGATTCTATTCTAACCTGATTGAGAACCGACAGATGATTAGCTGTGCTGTGACAGAGCGCGTTGAACATTTTCACTGAGAGAACGGGACTGTAGCCATTGACAACGGTGATGCCCAACATACAGCTTGCCATGGAAAGGAGTAAGAAGGATTGGATGAAGACAGTAGGAAAGCAGAGAGACGGAAGGGACAAAGCATCTCCATACGCTTATCTGAAATTCCCACCAATGAATTGCATAAGTATCTCTATCTTTATTCTATACTTTATTCATAAATCATCTATAACCATTTGAATCTGCCTGACTGAGATTTACAAGATGACCATAGCTTGCTTCATACCAACAATCTCTGTGGGATCGACCCTTACTCGCGTAAGGTTTATTACTTGGACGACCCAGTGCACTTGCTGGTTAGTTGTGCGAAGGTGTGATAAAGAGTTGAGATTGCAATTGAGCGTACCATGTTGATGGCGCCATTGATGATCACAATTTCGTGCACCAAGTTTTTGGCACCGTTGCTGGGGATTGTTTGAGTTTTGACAACTGACGGTTCATCTTGTTACTTAGATTAGGTATTTTTCTTCAGAATTCTTAAGAATGAATTCTAGAGTTTCAAGGTGATGTTCTTATCATCACCAAAGCTGATTGATTTTCATCAATTTAGCTCTTGAATGTAATGTCTTGCTGAAGCTTGGCTAGCCATGTCTAATTTCTTTAGACTAAAGCTTTAGAGTAACATTGCATGATTCCTGGAATTCTCATTAAGAATTTGATATCCTTATTTTCTTTTCCACATAAATTTCGAAAAATCCAAAAAAATTACAAAATCATAAAAACCAAAAATATTTCTTGTTTGAGTCGAGTGTCTCATTTTAAGTTTGGTGTCAATTGCATGTTTCTATTCTTCTTGCATTTTTCGAATTCATTCATGTGTCTTCATTGGTGAGAATTGAAGATGCATATGAACATCCAATCCTTCTAAATCAATCATGCATTATGTTCTTCATTGATCTTCAAGTTGTTCTTGATGATTTCCTTGCTCTGATCTTTAAATTCTCTTGTCTTGAGCATTTTGTTGTTTCTCATATGCATTCTCAATTTGTTAGTGTTAGTAGTATACAAACTTCTAAGTTTGGTGTTTTGCATGCATTGTTTATTTGATTTTAGTTGCATTTTGATTATTCCCCATCATTAAAAATTCAAAAATTTTTAATTTGTGTCTTTTCTAGTCAATAACACAGAGAATTGAAGATTCAGAACATACAGCAGAGGAATCACACAGAAAAAGCTGGGCGTTCAAAACGCCCAGTGAAGAAGGAAAACTGGCGTTTAAATGCCAGCCAGGGCACCTGGCTGGGCGTTTAACGCCCAAAAGGGTAGCATTTTGGGCGTTAAACGCCAGAATGGATACCATTCTGGGCGTTTAACGCCAGGATGGCACAAGAGGGAAGATTTTGTTTTTAATGCAAATTTTTTTTCAAGTTTTCATAATTTTTCAAAATCAATTTCTTTCCATTTTTCAAAAATACTTGCTAACAATTAATGATTTGGTTCAACATTTCAAGTATGTTGCCTTTTCTGTTGAGAAAGGTTTAATGTTTGAATCATATCTTTTCTTGTTAGCCAAGTCATTGATTTTAAAATCAAATCTTTTTAAATTGTTTTTCAATCATATCTTTTCAATCAAATATTTTTAAACTATAACTTTTCAATCATATCTTTTTAATCATATCTTTTTCAAAATAGTTCTCAATCATATCTTTTTTATTTCTAATTTCAAAATCTTTTTCAAAAATCACTTTATTTCTTTCTCAATCTTAGTTTTTGAAAATCAATTACCATTTTTTTCAAAATTTCTTTTAATTAAGCCTAACTCACACTTTTCTGCAAACAAAGCTAAGCCCAATAAAGATTGTAACGGCTTCAACACAAGATCAAAGGCCCATATCCAAGACTTTGAGAACTAACTAGAAGATCAAGAAGAGTAGTATATATAGGAGTAGTTTTGAACTAGAGAGAAGCTTGGCACTTTTGGAGAACTACACCTTGTATATTTACTTTTCTGCACTTTTAGTCACTCTAGAATGTATTCTTCTTCATCATTTTCCATTTCCAGAGCTATGACCAACTAAACCCCCTTTCTTTGGGTTAGGGAGCTCTGTTGTAATTTGATGGATCAATTATAGTTTTCATTATATGTGGGTAGTGAATTCCGGTCATCAAGTTTTCATTCTTCTTCTTCTTTCTTTTCTCTTGATTTACTAGAAAGCTTTCATTCTTAATTCAATTGGTTAGTTGTCTTGGAAAAGAAATTCTCCATAATTGGATCTCCTCTGAGCCTTGGAAAAGGGATAAGGAGATCATGCTAGAAATGCTTTCTCATGTTGGACCAAATTGGGGTTTGGATGGATATAGTGACATGTAATCCTCCTAACACTTTGATTTGGAAATACATGTGGTATAATTAGTGACCATACTTCATCTCTTCCCATGAGCAATTAAATCAAGGAATTAGGAAATTGTTCAAGCTTAGAGAGATTGGGTTGCCAAGGAATTGGGATCCAATCACCTAAGATTGCCAAGGAGATCAATGAATGCATTGATTGAGGAAGAGATGAAATTGAAGTTGATTCGGAGAATGCAACATCTCCTAAGCCCAATGAATCCTCCATTTCTGATCTTACCCATTCTCTTTACTTTCTGCCATTTATCTTTATGCTCATCTTCCCAAACCCCCATTTAAGATTCTGTAATTTATTTCCTGCAATTTACTTTCCCGCCATTTATTTTTCTGCAAATCTCAACTCAATTCCTATTTAGCTCAACTAGCACACTCGTCCAACTAAAGTTGCTTGACCAATCAATCCCTGTGGGATTCGACCTCACTCTATTGTGAGTTTTTACTTGAGTACAATTCGGTATACTTACAAAAGGGAAATTTGTTGAGAGACAAGTTTTCGCGCATCAAGTTTATGGCACCGTTGCCAGGGATTGATTTTGTATCGACAATGCTTAAGTTGGAAGATCACTAGATTAAGCATTTTTCTCTTTTGTTTGTTCATTTTAACTTGTCAATTACTTTTAGCTTCAGTCATTTTCTTCCTCATCCCCTCTACCCTCTCTAATTTCTCTTTTTTTTGTTATTACTTACAATTCTGCTCACTAACCCACTAACTATTTGATAATTTACACCACTCACACTAACAACCACTCTAACAAGTATAATCACTTCGCTTTATTTCTTGCTGTGTGCTATGTTAGTTGTATGACTGGGAGAAGAAGCGGAGCTTCAACTTCCTTTGATTCGGAACCTGAGAGGACCTTCCTTAGATTAAGGAGGGAAGCAAGAGGAAAAAGAGTTGTTAGTGCCGAGAAAGAGGAAGAGTACTTCGAAACAAACATGGAGGAGAACTTGGAAAACAACCATGAAGAAGAAGCTCACAACCATGCCAGAGAAGGCCCTGTGAATCATGTTAGGTAAGAAAGAAGAGTGCTAGGCTCTTACATCAATCCAAACCCAGGAAATTGTGGAAGTAGCATCCAAAAGCCAACCATACATGCCAATAACTTTGAGTTGAAACCCCAGCTCATCACCCTAGTTCAGAACAATTGCTCATTTGGAGGAAGTGCCCAAGAAGACCCCAATCAACATCTAACCACCTTCCTGAGAATATGTGACACTGTAAACTCTAATGGTGTTCATTCAGATGTCTATAGATTGTTTTTGTTCCCCTTTTCACTCAGGGATAAAGCATCTAAATGGCTGGAATCCTTCTCGAAGGAGAGCTTAACGAATTGGGAAGATATGGTGAACAAATTTTTGGCAAGATTCTTTCCTCCTCAAAGAATCAACAGGCTGAGAGCTGAGGTACAAACCTTCAGGCAACAAGATGGTGAAACTCTCTATGAGGCATGGGAGAGGTCTAAGGACTTAACAAGAAGGTGCCCACCAAACATGTTCAATGAATGGGTTCAACTGCACATTTTCTATGAAGGTATTTTTTACAAGTCAGAGAAGGCCGTAGACCATTCATCAGGGGGCTCTTTAAACAAGAAGAAGACCATTGAAGAAGCCATAGATGTCATAGAAACTGTGGCATAGAATGACTATTTTTATGCTTCTGAAAGAAGCAACACTCGAGGAGTGATAGAGCTAAACCACATGGATGCACTGCTGGCTCAAAACAAGATGATCACTAAGCAGTTAGCAGATCTTACCAAAAAGGTGGAAGAAAACCAAGTTGCAGCAGTCATCACTTCATTACCAGCTCAAGAAGGAGTGAATGCAGGAGAAGAAGATGACTGGGAACAAGCCAATTATGTAGGGAACTCACCCAGGCAGACCCATGATCCATACTCCAAAACTTACAATTCTGGTTGGAGAAACCACCCTAATTTTGGGTGGGGAAACCAACAAGACCAAGGCCAAGACCAGAGACGCGACAACCACAATTCCAACAACAATGCAACCCACCAACATCCCTCATAAAGATCCTATCAACACCCATCTAATCACCCTTCTCAACCATCTAACCTTAACCCACTGATGGTTGTTTTTGCGGAAAAACGAATTTCCAACACACATAACTCACCGGCAAGTGTACCGGGTCGCATCAAGTAATAAAACTCACGGGAGTGAGGTTGATCCCACAGGGATTGAAGGATTGAGCAATTTTAGTTTAGTGGTTGATTTAGTCAAGTGAATCAAGTTTTGGTTGAGTGATTTTGTATCCAACAGTAAGTAAATAACAGGAAATGTAAAGGGAGAGGGATGAATTGCAGAAATTAAAGAGAAAGGAAAGTAAAGGTGCTGAATCTTAAAGAACAAGAAATTAAATGACTGAAACTTAAAGTGCAAGAAATGTAAATTGCAGTAACTTAAAATGCAAGAAATGTAAATTGCTTGAATGGAAAAGGGGAGTTGAGGATTGGGAATTCAGAATTTCAGCAAGGGAAATTAAATTGCAACAATTAATAAAGCAGAAGATGAATTGGAAGTAACTAGAATTCAAACAGGAAATGAAATTAAATTGCAGCAGGGGTTCACAGAAGAACCAAAAAGAAAAATGGGATCTCAGGACTCCAGAGACTAGATAGCAAAGTCTAGATCTCAATTGCCTTCCCAGATCCAAGTTCACAAAGCAATTAACAAGAAATTAAAGATTGAAGCAGTAAAAGAAATTGGATTCAACTCAATTATGCAGAAGGGAAATTAAAGAGATCTTGAATGGAGATTGAGACAGAAATTCCTCAATTCTTCACACCCAAGACTCAAACAAGAAAAGCAAAAATGCTCAAGCAAGAACGAGGAAGAAGAGAGATCAATTCTCCTCCCCAATTCTCTGAAATCTCAATTCCTAGCTCTCAATGAAGTCTCAGAAATTCATAAATCAAAAGTCAAAAGTGAAAGTAAAGGTGAAGGTAAAAGGTAAAAGAAAAAGCTCCCCTTTACATCAAACTATTTCCTATTTATACACTTTCTATTCTTGGATTTTGGAATTTGGATGGGCTTTTGATTTGGTGAAGAAATGAATTAAATTGGATTTTTAATCCAATTTTCAGCCCATGAGAAAGTGGCTTCCAAGAGGCTGCCCTGCCCTTGTGGAGGGCAGAGCAGGAAATGGTGCGTGCGGCTCATTGCGTGCGTGCTTGGTGTGTGTGATGCATCAGGATGCTGCCCTGCCCTTGTGGAGGGCAGGGCAGAGTTGCCATGGTGCGCCAGATGCTGCCCGTGCGCTCTGCTGCTGGCCGAGACTCCCTTGGTGCGTGCCAATCTTGTGCGCTGGCCGTGCACCACAAAATGCTGCCCTGCCCTTGGGGAGGGCAGGGCAATGTTACCAATGGTGAGGTTCCAAGTTCGAAACTTGGTGGAGGCATATGCTACTTCTTTTTCTTTGGTTTTCTTGGCACCAAAGTAATGCTTAGTTCCTTGTTTCCTCATGGTGCCGTGTTCGATCCTGGGAGAATGAAAGCAAGCCAATTTTTGCTTGATTTTATTATGCTTGAGCACTACTCCTTTCCTCTTTGTCCTTGGGGTCGAAACCCATAGGAAGCATTATGAAGCAATTTCTTTTGAATTGTTCTTGGGTGAAGCCCGATATTGCTCTTGAGGAGGGCAGGGTAGAGTTTTTGCTCCCTTTGGTCCTTGGCATCAAATTGTGCTCTGCCCTTGTTAGTGGGCAGGGCAGTGTTGCTTTTCAAAGTTTGGCTCATTATGTTGCTCTCCTGGAGGGCAATGTAGCTTCCTCCCTTCCATGCGCCACACTTTTTATCTCTTGGCCACACTTCTTAAGCCACGTTTTTCTTCTTTTCTTCCCTTCTTCACCTACAAGAAACCAAAACAACCACTCAAAGTATCTCTAAATTCATAAGGTTTATAATTCATTAAAAATCAATTAATTCTTGCTCAAACCTCGTGATTTAGCATCAATTTAATGGTAGTTGCTTGATTTAAAGAAGTTATGCATTTTCATTCCATATCACTTACTTAGGATGCAAGAAAGTGCATAAAGACTAATAAAACAAGTGAAATTAGCTTGAAAAATGGGTATATGATGACCTGTCATCACCCACCATCACCAACTGAAGATAGACTTTCCAGAATTGAGACTCTACTTGAAGACATATGTAAAGAAGTCCAAGACAACAGAGTGTTCAAGGATGAAGTGCGAGCCAGCATCAAAAACCAGGGAGACACTATCAAGAGGCTGGAGTCCCAAGTGGGGTATATATCTCAGCAGTTTCCCAAACCTACTGATAGTTTCCCAAGTGACACAGAGAAGAACCCAAGAGGAGAAACAAAGAAAGTAAGGTGGAAAGAATGCAAGATGATCACTGTAAGTGATGAGAGGAGTGTAGAAGAAGTGCACACACAGATAGAACACTTCCAAGACATTTCAAAGGAAAAGCATGAAGGGAGAAATCAAGCACGCCATCTCACACATAGGGAGGGGCTAAAGAAAGGGGAGACCCTGAACCCATATGCACCCTTTGCCCAAAGGCTCAAAGGTGGTGTAGCAAGGAGAATGTATTCAAGGTTCCTAGACATGTTTGTATCTCTCGATGTAAATATACCGTTCATTAAGGCCCTCCAGCAGATGCCCTCTGGTGCACGAAATTGTAATCACACTTTTGCAACCCCGCACAACTAACCAGCAAGTGCACTGGGTCGTCCAAGTAATACCTTGCGTGAGCAATGGTCGATCCCACGGAGATTGTCGGCTTGAAGCAAGCTATGGTTATCTTGTAAATCTTAGTCAGGATGTCAGAAATTATCAGGATTGATTGTGAAAAGCAAAAGAACATGAAATGATTACTTATTTTTCAGTAATGGAGAATAGGTTGAGGTTTGGAGATGCTCCATCTTCTGAATCTCTGCTTTCCTACTGTCTTCTTCTTCAAACACACAAGTCTCCTTCCATGGCAAGCTGTATGTAGGGTTTCACCGTTGTCAATGGCTACCTCCCATCCTCTCAGTGAAAATGTTCCTATGCTCTGTCACAGCATGGCTAATCATCTGTCGGTTCTCGGTCAGGCCGGAATAGAATCCAGTGATTCTTTTGCGTCTGTCACTAACGCCCCGCCTGCTAGGAGTTTGAAGCACGTCACAGTCATCCAATCATTGAATCCTACTCAGAATACCACAGACAAGGTTTAGACCTTCCGGATTCTCTTGAATGCCGCCATCAGTTCTAGCTTATACCACGAAGATTCCGGTTAAAGAATCCAAGAGATAACTACTTAATCTAAGGTAGAACGGAGGTGGTTGTCAGGCACGCGTTCATAGTTGAGAATGATGATGATTGTCACGGATCATCACATTCATCCGGGTTAAGAACAAGTATTATCTTAGAATGGAAGCAAGCATGATTGAATGAGAAACAGTAGTAATTGCATTAATCCATCAAGACACAGCAGAGCTCCTCACCCCCAACCATGGGGTTTAGAGACTCATGCCGTGGAAAATACACAAAGAAAACGTGTAAAGTGTCATGAGGTACAGATACAATGTCAAATGATCCTATTAATAGTAAACTAGTAGCCTAGGGTGTACAGAGATGAGTAAATGACTTAAAAATCCACTTCCGGGCCCACTTGGTGTGTGCTTGGGTTGAGCAATGAAGCAATTTCGTGTAGAGACCTTTTCTGGAGTTAAACGCCAGCTTTCATGCCAGTTTGGGCGTTTAACTCCAAGTTTTATGCCAGTTCCAGCGTTAAACGCTGGAATTTCTGAGGCTGATTTGCCACGCCGGTTTGGGCCATCAAATCTTGGGAAAAGTATGGACTATCATATATTGCTGGAAAGCCCAGAATGTCTACTTTCCAACGCCGTTGAGAGCGTGCTAATTGGGCTTCTGTAGCTCCAGAAAATCCACTTCGAGTGCAGGGAGGTCAGAATCCAACAGCATCTGCAGTCCTTTTTGGTCTCGGAATCAGATTTTTGCTCAGGACCCTCAATTTCAGCCAGAAAATACCTGAAATCACAGAAAAACACACAAACTCATAGTAAAGTCCAGAAAAGTGAATTTTAGCTAAAAACTAATAAAAATATACTAAAAACTAACTAGATTATACCAAAAACATACTAAAAACAATGCCAAAAAGCGTATAAATTATCCGCTCATCACAACACCAAACTTAAATTGTTGCTTGTCCCCAAGCAACTGAAAATCAAAATAGGATAAAAAGAAGAGAATATACTATAGACTCCAAAATATCAAGGAAACATAGCTCCAATTAGATGAGCGGGACTAGTAGCTTTTTGCCTCCGAACAGTTTTGGCATCTCACTCTATCCTTTGAGGTTCAGAATGATTGGCATCTATAAGAACTCAGAACTCAGATAGTGTTATTGATTCTCTTAGTTGAGCATAATGATTCTTGAACATAGCTAGTGTATGAGTCTTGGCTGTGGCCCAAAGCACTCGGTCTTCCAGTATTACCACCGGATACATACATGCCACAGACACATAATTGGGTGAACCTTTTCAGATTGTGACTCAGCTTTGCTAGAGTCCCCAATTAGAGGTGTCCAGGGTTCTTAAGCACACTCTTGTTGCCTTGGATCACCACTTTATTTCTTTCTTTTTCTTTTTCTTTTCTCTTTTTTTTCGAAATTTTTTTTTGTATCCACTACTTTTTCTTGCTTCAAGAATCAATCTAATGATTTTTTAGATCCTCAATAACAGTTCTCTTTTTCCTCATTCTTTCAAGAACCAACAATTTTTAACATTCTCAAAACAACAAATTCAAGAGACATATGCACTGTTCAAGCATTCATTCAGAAAACAAAAAGTATTGTCACCACATCAAACTAATTCAACTAGTTTCAAGGATAAATTTCGAAATCCTGTACTTCTTGTTCTTTTGTGATTAAAGCATTTTTCATTTAAGAGAGGTGATGGATTCATAGGACATTCATAGCTTTAAGGCATAAAATTTCAATTTTATTAATTATGAATTAAGAACAAGACTCAAAGATAAATATAAGATGAGACTAGAAAAAATAAAAATAGAAAACAAAACAAAAGAAAAAAAAACGCAAAAACATAGGCTCCTAATGATAGAGGTTTTCACAGAGTTAGGACTCAACAACCTTGATTTTGAGAAGTGGATGCTCCCTCAGCTTGAGAGGAGAGCTTTTGGCGTTTCAACTCTTGGAGTTCACGCCCCTGCTTCTCTTGTTCCTTCAGCAATTTGCAGAGCATGCAATTCTGATTCTGCTGTTCTTCCTTCAGTTGCTCCATAGTCTCTTGCAACTTGGTGATAGATGCTTCTAGGCTGGTCCAGTAGTTAATTCTTGGGAATTCAGGGAGGAATTCATGCGCCCTCCTCTTGATAGAGTTGTCTTGCATTTGTCCCTCCTCATCTACTCCCATCTTCACCCCAGCCTCTTTACAGAGCAAGGAGATCAAGCTTGGGTAAGCCAATTTGGCTTCAGTGGAATTTTTATTTGCAATTGTGTAGATCTCACAAGCAATCACATGATGAACCTCCACTTCTTTTCCAAGCATAATGCAATGAATCATCACTGCTCTCTTGATGGTGACCTCAGAACGGTTGCTAGTGGGCAATATGGAATGCCCAATAAAGTCTAGCCAACCTCTTGCAATTGGTTTGAGGTCTCCCCTCTTGAGTTGGTTTGGGACACCCTTTGAATTGGTTATCCACTTAGTTCCAGGGAGGCATATGTCCTCTAGAACTTGATCCAACCCTTTATCTGCTCTCACCATCCTCCTATTAAAGGATTCAGGATCATCTTGCAGTTGAGGTAGTTTGAAGATTTCTCTTATTTTTCCAGATGGAAGTACATAACTTTCCCTCTGACCATGGTTCTGTAGGTATGGTAAGCAGTTCCAGTCATTCTTTGCTTATCTGTTAGCCACAGATTAGAGTAGAATTCCTGAACCATGTTCCTTCCAACCTTTATTTCAGGATTGGTCAGAACTTCCCATCCTCTGTTTCGAATTTGCTCTTGGATCCCCGGATATTCATCTTCTTTCAGATCAAATTTAACTTCCGGGATCACTGACCTCAGACCCATTATTTTGTGATAATGGTCTTCATGTTCTTTGGTTAAGAACTTCTCTTGATTCCAAAGATTCTTTGGATTATTCTCTTTCTTTCCTCTTAAATTGGTTTGTTTTCCCTTAGGAGCCATGATCTTGATGAATCTTGGCTTAGTGATCACGGAAAAGCACACCAAACTTAGAGGTTTGCTTGTCCTCAAGCTAAAGAAAGGAAAGAAGAGAGAGAGAGGAAGAGGAAATTCGAATGGTGTGGTGGGAAGAGGGAGCCAAACGTGTATTTATAAGGTGGGGAGGGGAGTTTTCGAAAAAAAAAAGGGAATTTGAAAAGAGATTTGAGAAGATATGGAAAGAAATTGAGAGAAAGGTGAGTTTTTTGAACAAAATTTAGGAATGATTTGAATGATTTGAAGAATGATTTTGAAAATTTGAAAGTGAATGATGAGAGATTGAAATGTATTTTTGTAAAAAAATATGGTTGAGAAAAGGAAAGTTTGAAAAAATTTGATTTGAAAACAAAATTGTGGTCCCCCCACCTTTCTGGCGTTAAACGCCCAGAATGGCACCCATTCTGGCGTTTAACGCCCATTTGGTGCCCCTTTTGGGCGTTTAACGCCCAGCCAGGTGCCCTGGCTGGCGTTAAACGCCAGAAATCCTTCATCACTGGGCATTTTTCTGAACGCCCAGGATGCTGCACACCTGGCGTTAAACGCCCAGAATGGTGCCCATTCTGGCGTTTAACGCCCAAAATGGCACCATTCCTGGCGTTAAACGCCCAAAATGGCACCAATTCTGGCGTTTAACGCCCAAAATGCCCCTTACTGGCGTTTTTTCACCAGTAAGCTCTTTTTCTCTGCTTTTTGAGCTGAATCCTTCTGTAACTCTGTGAATTCCTTCATTTTTTGATACTTGCCTCTGTAAGAACAATTCATACAACTTCCTAATGACTGGGTTGCCTCCCAGCAAGCGCTTCTTTACTGTCTTTAGCTGGACTTTCACTGAGGATCACTCAAGTCTCAGTTTTGAGCATTCCTGTTCAAAATTGCCTTCAAGATAATGTTTGATTCTCTGTCCATTAACAATGAACTTTTTGTCAGAATCAATATCCTGAAGCTCAACATATCCATATGGTGACACTCCTATAATCACATACGGACCCCTCCACCGGGATTTGAGTTTTCCTGGAAACAGTCTAAGCCTAGAGTTGAAGAGCAGGACTTTTTGTCTTGGCTCAAAGACTCTGGTTGACAACTTCTTGTCATGCCATTTCTTTGCCTTTTCCTTGTAAATTTTTGCATTTTCAAAGGCATTGAGTCTGAACTCCTCTAGCTCATTTAGCTGGAGCAATCTTTTTTCAGCAACTAACTGTGCATCCATGTTTAGGAATCTGGTTTCCCAGTAGGCTTTATGTTCCAGTTCCACAGGCAAATGACAGGCCTTCCCATACACCAGTTGGTATGGAGAGGTTCCTATAGGAGTCTTGAATGCTGTTCTGTATGCCCACAGAGCATCATCCAAGCTCTTTGCCCAATCCTTTCTTCGGGCTATCACAGTCCGTTCCAGGATTCTCTTTAGTTCTCTGTTAGAGACTTCAGCTTGCCCATTTGTCTGTGGATGATACGGAGTTGCCACTTTATGGCTAATTCCATATCTAACCATAGCAGAGTATAGCTGTTTGTTGCAGAAATGAGTGCCTCCGTCACTGATTAATACTTTGGGAACACCAAATCTGCTGAAGATGTTTTTCTGGAGGAATTTCAGCACAGTCTTGGTATTATTAGTGGGTGTAGCAATTGCTTCTACCCACTTAGATACATAGTCCACTGCCACCAGAATGTAAGTGTTTGAGTATGATGGTGGGAATGGTCCCATGAAGTCAATTCCCCATACATCAAACAATTCTATCTCTAATATCCCTTGTTGAGGCATGGCATATCCATGAGGCAAGTCGCCAGCTCTTTGACAACTGTCACAGTTACGCACAAACTCTCGGGAATCTTTATAGAGAGTAGGCCAGTAGAAGCCACATTGGAGGACTTTAGTGGCTGTTCGCTCACTTCCAAAATGTCCTCCATACTGTGATCCATGGCAATGCCATAGGATCCTTTGTGCTTCTTCTCTGGGTACACATCTGCGGATCACTCCGTCAGCACATCTCTTAAAGAGATATGGTTCATCCCAGAGGTAGTACTTGGCATCTGAAATTAATTTCTTTCTCTGCACGTAGCTGTACTCTTTGGGTATGAACCTCACAGCTTTGTAATTTGCAATATCTGCAAACCATGGAGCTTCCTGAATGGCAAAGAGTTGCTCATCTGGGAAAGTCTCAGAAATCTCAGTAGAAGGGAGGGACGCCCCAGCTACTGGTTCTATTCGGGACAGATGATTAGCTACTTGGTTCTCTGTTCCTTTTCTGTCTCTTATTTCTATATCAAACTCTTGCAGAAGCAACACCCATCTTATAAGCCTGGGTTTTGAATCCTGCTTTGTGAGTAAGTATTTAAGAGCAGCATGGTCAGTGTACACAACCACTTTGGACCCTACTAGATAGGATCTAAACTTGTCAATGGCATAGACCACTGCAAGTAACTCTTTTTCTGTGGTTGTGTAGTTCTTCTGTGCGTCATTTAGAACACGGCTGGCATAGTAAATGATGTGCAGAAGCTTGTTATGCCTCTGTCCCAACACTGCACCAATGGCATGGTCACTGGCATCACACATTAGTTCAAATGGTAATGTCCAATCTGGTGCAGAGATGACTGGTGCTGTGACCAGCTTAGCTTTCAGGGTCTCAAATGCCTGCAGACACTGTGTGTCAAACACAAATGGTGTGTCAGCAGCTAACAGGTTACTCAAAGGTTTTGCAATTTTCGAAAAATTCTTTATAAACCTTCTGTAGAATCCTGCATGCCCCAGAAAGCTTCTGGTTGCCTTAACATTGGCAGGTGGTGGTAATTTTTCAATTACCTCTACCTTTGCCTTATCCACCTCTATTCCCCTGCTTGAAATTTTGTGCCCAAGGACAATTCCTTCAGTCACCATAAAGTGACATTTCTCCCAGTTTAAAACCAGGTTAGTCTCTTGGCACCTTTTCAAGACAAGTGCTAGGTGATTAAGACAGGAGCTAAATGAGTCTCCATATACTGAAAAGTCATCCATGAAGACTTCCAGAAATTTCTCTACCATATCTGAGAAGATAGAGAGCATGCACCTCTGAAAGGTTGCAGGTGCATTGCACAGACCAAAAGGCATTCTCCTGTAGGCAAACACGCCAGAAGGGCAAGTGAATGCTGTTTTCTCTTGGTCCTGAGGATCTACTGCAATTTGGTTGTAGCCTGAATAGCCATCCAAAAAGCAGTAATAATCATGGCCAGCTAGTCTTTCTAGCATTTGGTCTATGAATGGTAAAGGAAAATGATCCTTTCTGGTGGCTGTATTGAGCCTTCTGTAGTCAATACACATACGCCACCCTGTGACTGTTCTTGTAGGAACCAGTTCATTTTTTTCATTATGAACCACTGTCATGCCTCCCTTTTTGGGAACAACTTGGATAGGGCTCACCCAGGGGCTATCAAAAATAGGATAAATAATCCCAGCCTCTAGTAATTTAGTGACCTCTTTCTGCACCACCTCCTTCATGGCAGGATTTAGCCTCCTCTGTGGTTGGACCACTGGTTTGGCATTATCCTCCAATAGGATCTTGTGCATGCATCTAGCTGGGCTAATGCCCTTAAGATCACTTATGGACCACCCAAGAGCTGTCTTGTGTGTCCTTAGCACTTGAATCAGTGCTTCCTCTTCCTGTGGATTTAAAGCAGAGCTTATAATCACTGGAAAAGTTTCACCTCCTCCCAGAAATGCATATTTCAGGGATGGTGGTAGTGGTTTGAGTTCAGGCTTGGGAGGCTTATCCTCCTCCTGAGGAATTTTCGAAAATTCCTTTGCCTCCTCTAGTTCTTCTTGATCAGGTTGAGCATCTTTGAAGATGTCCTCAAGCTCTGATTCTAGGCTTTCAGCCATATTGATCTCTTCTACCAAGGAGTCAATAATGTCAGCGCCTATGCAGTCATTTGGTGTATCTGGATGCTGCATAGCTTTTACAGCATTCAACTTGAACTCATCCTCATTGACTCTCAAGGTGACTTCCCCTTTTTGTACATCAATGAGAGTTCGTCCAGTTGCTAGGAAGGGTCTTCCTAGAATGAGAGTTGCACTCTTGTGCTCCTCCATTTCTAGCACCACAAAGTCAGTTGGAAAGGAAAATGGCCCAACCTTGACAATCATATCCTCTATTATGCCTGATGGATATTTAATGGAGCCATCAGCAAGCTGGAGGCATATCCGGGTTGGTTTGACTTCTCCAGTCAACCCAAGCTTTCTAATAGTGGATGCAGGTATTAGATTTATGCTTGCTCCAAGATCACATAGGGCTGTCTTGGTGCAAGCACCCTCTAATGTGCATGGTATCATAAAGCTTCCTGGATCTTGAAGCTTTTCTGGTAAGCTCTTTAATATGACTGCACTGCATTCTTCAGTGAGAAACACTTTTTCAGTTTCTCTCTAATCCTTCTTATGGCTCAAGATCTCTTTCATGAACTTAGCATAAGAAGGTATTTGCTCAAGTGCCTCTGTAAACGGAATCTTTATTTCAAGAGTCCTTAGATAGTCTGCAAAGCGGGCAAATTGCTTATCCTGCTCCGCTTGGCGGAGTTTCTGAGGATAAGGCATCTTGGCTTTATATTCTTCAACCTTAGATGCTACAGGTTTATTCCTTACAGAAGTGGTTGAAGAATCCTTGTTAGAGGGATTACTGTCAGCACTCTCAGGTGTCTGATCATCCCTTGGTGTATGAACGCCAGGATTGGGTGGAAAATGGGCGTTTAACGCCAACTTTTCCCCCTTTTCTGGCGTTTGAACGCCAGAACTGGGCAAGGAATGGGCGTTTAACGCCAGATTTCCTTCCCTTTCTGGCGTTTGAACGCCAATAATATTCCTCTCTGGGCTCTTACTGTCCTCAGAGGGATTTTGCACAGTAGTTTGGTTGTCCTCTGTCAATTGTTCCTTGTTTGGCTTTTTGCTTTTCTGAGCCGTGTTATTCAGTGTCTTCCCACTCCTCAGTTGAACTGCTTGACATTCCTCTGTTATCTGTTTGGATATTTGCTGTTTTGTTTGCTTCAACTGCAGTTCTATGCTCTTGTTAGCAACTTTAGTTTCATGGAGCATTTCTTTAAAGTCTGCTAACTGTTCTATCATCAGGAGCAATTGTTGATTAAGCTCAATTATCTGTTCTTGAGGACTAGGGTCAGTGACTACTGCCATGACTTCCTCTTTTGGAGAGAACTCATTGCTAGAGTACAAATATTGGTTTCTAGCAACAGTGTCTATAAGCTCTTGAGCTTCTTCAATTGTCTTCCTCATGTGTATAGATCCACCAGCTGAGTGGTCTAAAGACATCTGAGCTTTTTCTGTAAGCCCGTAGTAGAAAATGTCTAACTGTACCCACTCTGAAAACATTTCAGAGGGACATTTCCTTAGCATACCTCTATACCTCTCCCAGGCATTGTAAAGGGATTCATTATCCTCTTGTTTAAAGCCTTGGATGTCCAGCCTTAGCTGTGTCATCCTCTTTGGAGGGTAAAAATGATTCAGGAATTTGTCTGACAACTGTTTCCATGTCTTTATGCTCGCTGTAGGTTGGTTATTCAACCACCTTTTAGCTTGATCTTTTACAGCAAATGGAAACAGTAATAGTCTGTAGACATCCTGATCCACCTCTTTATCATGTACTGTGTCAGCAATTTGTAAGAACTGTGCCAGAAACTCAGTAGGTTCTTCCTGTGGAAGACCGGAATACTGGCAATTTTGCTGCACTATGATAATGAGTTGAGGATTTAGCTCAAAGCTGCTTGCTTTGATGGGAGGTGTACATATGCTACTCCCATATGCAGCTGTAATGGGGTTAGCATATGACCCCAGAGTCCTTTTGGACTGATTAATCCCACTTAGATCCATAATGGATTGCAAATAGATATATTTTGTTTTTTTTTAATTAAACAAAAAAAATAAAATAAAACAAAAGAAAATTAAAGTGAAAATTTGAAAATCAAAAAGAAAATAAGATCAAAGCAAATTGAGAACTGAATCAATTAGTTGATCAAAAAGATTTTGAAAACAGCAATTAAAAAGATATGATTGAAAAATTTTTATGAAAAAGATTTGATTTTTGAAAAGAGGAAAGAGAAAAACACAAAAGACACCAAACTTAAAATTTTTAGAAAATCAAACACTAATTTTTCGAAAATTTTTAAGGGAAAAACACAAAGAGAACACCAAACTTAGAATTTTTATGAATCAAAAAGGGACTAAGAACATGCAAATTCGAAAATTAAAAGAAAAACAAAAGCATGCAATTGACACCAAACTTAAAATATGAACTAGACTCAACTAAAAGACTCTAAACCAACAAAAATAAAACAGTCCTAATCTAAGCAACAAGATAAGCCGTCAGTTGTCCAAACTCGAACAATCCCCGGCAACAGCGCCAAAAACTTGGTGCACGAAATTGCAATCACACTTTTGCAACCCCGCACAACTAACCAGCAAGTGCACTGGGTCGTCCAAGTAATACCTTGCGTGAGCAAGGGTCGATCCCACAGAGATTGTCGGCTTGAAGCAAGCTATGGTTATCTTGTAAATCTTAGTCAGGATGTCAGAAATTATCAGGATTGATTGTGAAAAGCAAAAGAACATGAAATGATTACTTGTTTTTCAGTAATGGAGAATAGGTTGAGGTTTGGAGATGCTCCATCTTCTGAATCTCTGCTTTCCTACTGTCTTCTTCTTCAAACACACAAGTCTCCTTCCATGGCAAGCTGTATGTAGGGTTTCACCGTTGTCAATGGCTACCTCCCATCCTCTCAGTGAAAATGTTCCTATGCTCTGTCACAGCATGGCTAATCATCTGTCGGTTCTCGGTCAGGCCGGAATAGAATCCAGTGATTCTTTTGCGTCTGTCACTAACGCCCCGCCTGCTAGGAGTTTGAAGCACGTCACAGTCATCCAATCATTGAATCCTACTCAGAATACCACAGACAAGGTTTAGACCTTCCGGATTCTCTTGAATGCCGCCATCAGTTCTAACTTATACCACGAAGATTCCGGTTAAAGAATCCAAGAGATAACTACTTAATCTAAGGTAGAACGGAGGTGGTTGTCAGGCACACGTTCATAGTTGAGAATGATGATGATTGTCACGGATCATCACATTCATCCGGGTTAAGAACAAGTATTATCTTAGAATGGAAGCAAGCATGATTGAATGAGAAACAGTAGTAATTGCATTAATCCATCAAGACACAGCAGAGCTCCTCACCCCCAACCATGGGGTTTAGAGACTCATGCCGTGGAAAATACACAAAGAAAATGTGTAAAGTGTCATGAGGTACAGATACAATGTCAAATGATCCTATTAATAGTAAACTAGTAGCCTAGGGTGTACAGAGATGAGTAAATGACTTAAAAATTCACTTCCGGGCCCACTTGGTGTGTGCTTGGGTTGAGCAATGAAGCAATTTCGTGTAGAGACCTTTTCTGGAGTTAAACGCCAGCTTTCATGCCAGTTTGGGCGTTTAACTCCAAGTTTTATGCCAGTTCCAGCGTTAAACGCTGGAATTTCTGAGGCTGATTTGCCACGCCGGTTTGGGCCATCAAATCTTGGGCAAAGTATGGACTATCATATATTGCTGGAAAGTCCAGGATGTCTACTTTCCAACGCCGTTGAGAGCGCGCCAATTGGGCTTCTGTAGCTCCAGAAAATCCACTTCGAGTGCTGGGAGGTCAGAATCCAACAACATCTGCAGTCCTTTTTGGTCTCGGAATCAGATTTTTGCTCAGGACCCTCAATTTCAGCCAGAAAATACCTGAAATCACAGAAAAACACACAAACTCATAGTAAAGTCCAGAAAAGTGAACTTTAGCTAAAAACTAATAAAAATATACTAAAAACTAACTAGATTATACCAAAAACATACTAAAAATAATGCCAAAAAGCGTATAAATTATCCGCTCATCACCCTCCTACATCAAGTACATAATGGAGCTACTGGCCAAAAAGAGTTTACTAAAGGGTGGGCAAACAATAATGATGAATATGGAGTGCAGTGCTCTCATTCAAACAGAGCCACCTACAAAGAAGAAGGACCCAAGGAGTTTTCACATCCCCTGTGCTATAGGAGAGACAATGATTGATAAAGGACTCTGTGACCTGGGAGCAAGCATCAACTTAATGCCTCTATCCTTCATGAAAAAGCTTCAAATCAATGAGCTAACACCCACGGACGTAATCATCAAATTGGCCGACAAAACTCGAAAACAGGCAATAGGAGTGGTTGAAAACGTGTTAGTGAAGGTTGGGAACTATTTCATGCCCACCGACTTTGTTATCCTAGAGATGGAAGAGAATTCCATCCATCCCATCATCCTGGGGAGGCCATTCATAGCCACAGCCAGGGCACTTATAGATGTGGAGCGAGGAGAGCTAGTATTGAGGATACACGATGAACAGCTCACCTTCAACATATTCAAACCCTCACAAGAAGCAGATCATGATAACAAAGAGCCAAAGGAAGAGCACAATAAGGAGCTGATGGAAGAGACAAGCACGGGAGCACAAGCACCACACTGGAAAACCCCTATGGTTGACAAGCAATGTGGTCAGAAAGAGCAACAGCCAAGTGTAACCCAAGAGGAGCTAGACCCACCAGAGTCATGTGAGATAAGCAACAAAACCCTCCTGAAAGAAGAAACTGTTCCGAGGGTTACCTGAAACTTATAGGTTGATCTCGGATGAGATCTTCTGTAATGGTCGGAGTTGCTGTGTCCGACTTGTTGGACTTGGTGGCGGTGCTAATTCCTTCATCCCCGGAAGGTGGGGGGTACCTGCAAGGGACTCCGATGCTTAAGTTAGCAAGGGTATTAAGCAGGTATTGAGTAGAATCAGAGTATGAGTTATACCTGGGTGCTCTAGTGTATTTATAATGGCGTAGGGTGACATTCTTAGATAAGATAAGTTAGTTATCTTATCTTATCTTTATCTTAGAGCGAGGTCATCTTATCTTTAAGGGAACCGCCTTTATCTCTATAGGCTTGGGCTGCCTTTGGATTCGGGTTGTGTTCCTCTGTTTGGGCCCTTTGTTGGGCTTTCCTGGTAGTTTGGCCGAGCTCTTTGAGAAGATGTCGGTTGTCTTGACCTAAGGAGGTTGGTCGCTTTGCTGGTAGAACATCCTAGGTCGGACAGCTCGACCCACGGTATGAATAGTGCCCCTGCTCGAGCTCGGTCTTCCTTTTGAGGTTGAGTCTTTAGTTTTTAGACTTTGATCCTTTTCGGGTGAAGCTGAACTCAAGCGTTTCATCGATTTTGTAGGGTTCCCTTTTTGAATGCAGAACGTTTCGCTTCCTTTAAAAATGCGCGCTTTTGGATTTAGCGTCCTGGCCTTGGGAACATGCGAGGGTTTTTAATGCCCCATTAATTGGTTTTTGATGCTCCATTTCTCTTGGCTTTTATTTTGAAATTTACTCCCAGAAAACGTTTTTCTTCTCTCTTGCTTTTTGCTGTGACTTCCCTTTTTCTCCTCTCCTTCTGTTTTCTTTTAAAAACTTACGTTTCTTGGTGTTTCTTCTTGCGACGCTTGTTTGACGATCGTAGGTGCTTTTGACGGCGATTTTTGGCCTCCTCGTTTTCAACCTTCTTCCGCATTTTTTCTCCTTTGCTCAAGTTGGTTTTGCTTTCCCTTCACCATTTATTTCTGCTGCGTTGTGTTTGATTTTGAAGCTCTGGCTTTGATTGAGTTCATGTTGGAAAGCTTGAATTTTACCGCGCATGCTTTGTTACTGTGATGCATGCTTTTTTCCTTGTATGATTCTGAGTGTATTTTCCTGGTTTGGCTTTTTAAGGCTTTATATGCTACTGCTGATTTCTAAACTATTGTAACTTTTTCTTTTGGCGGCTCGTTTTGATCTTTTTCGCATTTGTTTTTCTTGAAAAGGGGTTTCTCTGTGTTCTTGCTGTGGGTTTCTGTTGGGACATTAGTCTTGTAGGGTTTCCTGAATCTTTATTCCCTGATTGCCTCCGAAGGATGCCCCTGGACTTTCTTGGTGTGGGTCCTGGGGTTTCCTTTTACTGTTTGTGCCGTGTTTGGACTGTGCTGGCTGAGTTGCTTTGATTTTGTCCGAGATGTTTTTAGTAATCTATTCTCCTTTTCTTGTTTGTAGGAGTAGTTGGCTATGTCTTCTCGCAAAAATATTGTAGAGACATCTTCTAAGGTTCCCGAGGGTATGTCTGATTGGTTGGACTCCCTTGTTTTGATGTGTGTTTCTGTGGCTAATGCTGAATTCTGTGTTGAGCTTAGGAAGCATCACCATCTCTGTAAGAGTAGGGATCAAGAGAAGAATTATGAGTTGGTGGCACCTGACTCTGAGGAGAGGGTTTGCTTCCCTATCCTGACCCAGGGGGAGCGCCTTTTCTTTTATGCCTATGACTATTTCTTCAGCCAGTTGGATATCACTTTTCCTTTTACCTCGTTTGAGACCGATTTGTTGTGGTCGTGTAATGTAACTCCTTCCCAGCTTCATCCAAACTCTTGGGGCTTTATTAAGATTTTTCAACTTCTTTGTCGAGAACTGAATGTTACCCCTTCTCAAACTCTTTTCCTTTACTTGCTTGTTTTAACTAAGCCTATGATCTCTTCGAAAAAGAAAGCCTCATGGGTTTCTTTTAGATCTGCACAAGGATATAAGATTTTTACCATGTACGATGAGTCTTTTAGGGACTTCAAGAATTATTTTTTCAAGGTTCGAGCTGTTGAGGGAGCTCGTCCCTTTTTTCTGGAAGCGAATGGGGAGCCATCCGTCCTTTTACATTGGCAGCAGAATGTAGTAGTGTCCCGTTATACGTGGGAGATGCTTGATGAGGTCGAGCAGGCCTTTGTGATGGTTTTAGAGGATCTTTGGGGGGAACCTCCTCATTTAGATACCAAAAAATGTTTGGGAGACCCCTCCCTTGTCCGAGATATATTGGGTATTACTTGATGTATACTATTCCTTGTGTTGTGCTTTTTTCCCATTCTTCCCAGTATGATAATTGTTGTTTTCCATTTTCCAGAGATGGCCAAGAATAATGATGCAATGAAGGCCTTCAAGAAGGCGAAGAAAGCTACTGCAGCTCAAAACACCTCGGCCCGTGTAGATGGGGAAGGAACTTCTCAAGTTCCTTTGAAGCCGTCTGTGCTGAGCTCTCTTGGCCTGAGGAGAATGATCCCTACACCTCGGGTCCATTTAGTGGATCCCCCACAATCTTCTACTGCTGCTGTGGTTTCTTCTTCGGCCGTCCCTCCTCCTAAAAGACCTCGAACTATTGAACCTTTCAATCTGGACGCCCCGGATTTTTACCCTATTGGCTTTATAAACCAGCAGATCACACCTTATGGTGCCCTCTCTATGGATGATGTATCTCTCCTTCATCACTTAGATTTTATAACTCAGAGTAGTGTTAAGATGGCTCATATGGGAGCTGCTATGTATCGAACTGCACAAAATCTGCCTCTGCATGCTACCAAGGCCTTTATGGAGGAAGCTAAGCAAGAGTTTGATCAGATGAAGGG